>NW_020537324.1:1444960-1508218 GCF_003426905.1 Ctenocephalides felis | reverse complement strand
TTGTTAATAAATAAATTTTTTAGTAAAAAAACCTTTGTTTTAAGGGGGTACTTTAGTGTAGAGTGATGAATTTTAGGTAATTTTTAAATCGTCGTAAAAGAAAGCAATGTTTTCACTATCCATTTTTTTTTACCATTTGTTTATTAATATTATTAAGATAGAAAACAATAATAAAAAAATGAAAAAGTATCGACAATGAATATATATTTTGTTTAAAATTTAATACACTTTGAATTTGAAATAAAGAAATTGTTTAATTGAATTTACGTCTTGTTTATTAAAATTGTAAAAACTGGCAACTGATGAAGTGTATGGTCTCAAAAAATTGGCATGTCAGTCTTGACATGATTTCAGCCTTCCTAGCCATCGAAAATGTAAAGAATGAAAAGATTATTAATTTACAATGATGTCGCAATTGGTTGAACTAACAATAAGTAAAAAAAAAATATGTTTTCACAAATTGGCGACTGTTTGAAAAAAAAAGTTGTTTTTTTGAGTTTCTCGAATGTTTTAAAAATATTAAAAATAGGAATTTCGGGATGATTCTAGCTCAGACTATAGATAGATCTATAAAGAAGACTATCTGAAAATTTCAAATAAATTGGTCGAGTAGAACTTCAGAAATCGTGACAAGAGTATTAAAAAAGTAAGTTCTGAGAAACTTATAGATAGTTAGTCTTAGAAGACTATCTGAAAAAATGTTAAAGTTTTGTGTGAAGCCAAACCAGTATAGAGACCGAGTCAGTAAAATGCCTATATCTCCAAAAATAATTCATATATTCAAAAACCGATTTTTTTGAATTTCTACACTAGAATACCCCCTTAAATTGATTTGAAATGACTTGTTTGAATTTAATAGACTTTGTTTAGAATTTAATAGTCGTAGTTTATAATAGATTATTTTTTTAATAATATCTGTTGTTATTAATTGAAATAAAAAAAAATATAAATATACTGTATTATAAATTCATAGTTAATGACTTTTAAATGCTTTTAAATGAGACGAAAACTTCTTCCAGACTTTGTTCCTAATGAGTTCCTTCCAGACTTTGCCGCTTTAAAGAATTTGGAGTTTACTTCAATCATTTTATAATAGAATGTACGTTGATAAAAATCAGGCGTTTATATTTATTTATTTATGTAATTCATTTGACTTATATTGTTGTTTCTTTATTTACAGACTTTGATGCCTTGCCAAACGAAGCTTTGCTTCCCCAAAAAAATTTTTCCATTTTTTTCCCCAATTTTTTTACCCAAAATTTTCTTCTACCCCAAAAAGTTTTTCCCCAATTTTTTTTTCAAAATTTTTGTCCCCAAAATTTTTTACAAAAAAATTTCTTTCTCAAAATTTTTTTTCTAAAATTTTCTACCATAAAATTTTTAATAAAAAAAAAAATAATTTCCCCTGTTTTTTTCCCCCAAAGTTTTTTCCACAAAATTTTCTACCCTAAATTTTTTTCCAAAAAAAATTTTTTTCCCAAAATTTTTTTCCAAGATAAGATTTGAATATATACAGTGAAAAGTATAGTGTATAGTATTTGGATATGCGATAAATAAATTTTTATAAAAAAATTGTAGATTTGAATATTTGCAGGGGCTGTCAGTTTTGTGTGTTGTGTTAATTAATTAGTTAAGTTTATTTCAAAATGTAATCCACATTGTATGTGGGTGTCACATGAAAATACATGTTATTAAATTAATTAATTTACGAATATATTTACTTGTTCGAACTGCACCTTATTTCCGAAAGTTTACTAAATATGCGACAGATGTCGCATCCCTAATTCGTATGCATTTTTCAATAGCACATCCTCTAAAATATAGAATGCATGTACCTAAGCAAACCGTCCTTCATACATTTCGGGTATTAAACTTCCCTTTTTTTTTTTCCCAATTTTTTTTCAAAAAAAATTTTTTCCCAATTTTTTTTCACAAAATTTTCTACCCCAAGAAGTTTTTTCCCAAAATTTTTTCCTAAAATTTTCTACCATAAAATTTTTTTTCAAAAAAAAAAATAATTTTCCCTGTTTTTTCCCCCAAAGTTTTTTCCACAAAATTTTCTACCCTAAATTTTTTTTTCAAAACAAAATATTTTTCCCTGTTTTTCCCTCAAAGTTTTTTCCACAAAATTTTCTACCCACCCCAAATTTTTTTTTCCAAAAAAGGCAACGAAAAACGCAAAATAATTCTACTGAAAATTTTATGCTAGAGGTTAACGGTTCCAAAATATTTTTGTCCAAATTGTTTTGTTCAAAATTTTTTGTCCGATTTTTTTTGACCAAATTTTTTGTCCAAATTTTTTTGACCAAAATTTTTTTCACCAATCGGTGAATTCTGCTAGTTATTATTAAACATAACTAGATGGCGCCACACAAATGCATACATTTTTTTTTTAAATTTTTTTTTTCCCAAAAATTTTTTCTCTCAAAATTTTTTTTTCCAAACATTTTTTCAAAAAATTTTTTTTCCAAAAATTTTTTTTCCTAAAAACTTTTTTCCGCAAAATTTTTTTTCTCCAAAATTTTTTGACCAAAAATTTTTGTCCCAATTTTTTTTCCCAACTTTTTTTCGCATTATCAGGACTTCGGTTTATCCGGACTTCGGAAAATCGACCAAAATTTTTTTGCCCAATTTTTTTTTCTCCAAAATTTTTTTGACCAAAAATTTTTTTCCCAAAATTTCTTTCCCCAAAAATTTTTTTCCCCATTTTTTTTTTACCAAAATTTTTTTTTTTTTTTTTTTTCCAATTTTTTTTTTGACCAAAATTCTTTTTTCCAAATTTTTTTGACCAAATATTTTTTTTCCCGAAATTTTTTTTTCAAAATTTTTTTTCCCGAAATTTTTTTTTCCAAAATTTTTTTGACCAAAAATTTTTTTCCCAAAAAGATTTTCCAACAGATATGGCCAAAAAAAGTTGAATTGGTATGGCCTGTTTTGGCGTAATTGGTAGAGTAATGGCTTCGTACCAACAGGGTAGCGAGTTCGAATCGTATCTCCAGCTAAAAAACGGAATTCAGCAGTGTACGATTAACAATGTGGTATTTATTTATTGTTGAATAACATAGTTAATATTTAGATATAATAACAAACTAACAAGTTATGAGGCCGAAAAAAAGCATAATCCATGCGGCCTGTGTTGGCGTAATTGGTAGAGTTATGGCTTCGTATCAACAAGGTACCGAGTTCGAATCTTATCTCCTGCTATTAAACAGAATATCACGTTGTGGTATTTATTTATTGTTGAATAACACAAAGTTAATATTTAGATATAACAAACTAACAAGTTATGAGGCCGAAAAAAGCATAATCCATGCGGCCTGTGTTGGCGTAATTGGTAGAGTTATGGCTTCGTATCAACAACGTACCGAGTTCGAATCTTACCTCCAGTTATTAAACAGAATATCACGTTGTGGTATTTATTTATTGTTGAATAACACAAAGTTAATATTTAGATATAACAAACTAACAAGTTATGAGGCCGAAAAAAGCATAATCCATGCGGTCTGTGTTGGCGTAATTGGTAGAGTTATGGCTTCGTGTCAACAAGGTACCGAGTTCGAATCTTACCTCCAGCTCTTAAACGAAATATCACGTTGTGGTATTTATTTATTGTTGAATAACATAAAGTTAATATTTAGATATAACAAACTAACAAGTTATGAGGCCGAAAAAAGCATAATCCATGCGGCCTGTGTTGGCGTAATTGGTAGAGTTATGGCTTCGTATCAACAAGGTACCGAGTTCGAATCTTACCTCCAGCTATTAAACGAAATATCACGTTGTGGTATTTATTTATTGTTGAATAAGACAAAGTTAATATTTAGATATAACAAACTAACAAGTTATGAGGCCGAAAAAAAGCATAGTCCATGCGGCCTGTGTTGGCGTAATTGGTAGAGTTATGGCTTCGTATCAACGAGGTACCGAGTTCGAATCTTACCTCCAGCTATTAAACGAAATATCACGTTGTGGTATTTATTTATTGTTGAATAAGACAAAGTTAATACAACAACAATAATTCAAAGTTAGATATAACAAACTAACAAGTTATGAGGCCGAAAAAAAGCATAATCCATGCGGCCTGTGTTGGCGTAATTGGTAGAGTTATGGCTTCGTATCAACGAGGTACCGAGTTCGAATCTTACCTCCAGCTATTAAACGAAATATCACGTTGTGGTATTTATTTATTGTTGAATAACACGAAGTTAATATTTAGATATAACAAACTAACAGGTTATGAGGCCGAAAAAAAGGATAATCCGTGCGGCCTGTGTTGGCGTAATTGGTAGAGTTATGGCTTCGTATGAACAAGGTACCGAGTTCGATTCATACCTCCGGACACAAAATTGTGACGAGGCATGCGCGGAATCACATCCGGTCGAATTTAGGATACCAGGTATGCTTCCGATAATCCGGACCTCCAATTATCCGGACTTCCGATTATCCGGACTTCTGATAATCTGGACCTCCGATTGTCCAGACTTTCGATAATCCGGACCTTTGATGTTCCGGACTACCGATTATCCGGACTTCCTATAAACTGGACTTTCTATAAACCTTTCATGTTGCGGACTTCCCATAATCAGGACCTCGGATAATCCGGACTTTCGATAATCCGGACTTCCGGTAATCCGGAATTCCAATAATCCAGACTACCGATAATCCGGACTTCTAACAATCCGGACCTCCGATGTGCCGGACTTCCGATTATCCGGTTACATAGCAACGGTATGGTATGGTTGGTCGAAAAATGGTAATGGTTGGTCGAAAAAATTAGCGGTTAACGGTTGCTAGGCAACTGTTTTTAAATTTTGTTGTTAACGGTTAACGGTTGCTAGGCAACGTTGCTAGGCAACGGTTTTTAAATTTTGTTGTCAACGGTTAACGGTTGCTAGGCAACGGTTTTTAAATTTTGTTGTTAACGGTTAACGGTTGCTAGGCAACGGTTTTTAAATTTTGTTGTCAACGGTTAACGGTTGCTAGGCAACGGTTTTTAAATTTTGTTATTAACGGTTAACGGTTGCTAGGCAACGGTTTTTAATTTTGTTGTTAACGGTTAACGGTTGCTAGGCAACGGTTTTTAAATTTTGCTGTTAACAAATTTAAAAACCGTTGCCTAGCAACCGTTAACAACAAAATTAAAAACCGTTGCCTAGCAACCGTTAACCGTTAACAACAAAATTTTAAAACCGTTGCCTAGCAACCGCTAACCGTTAACAACAAAATTTAAAAACCGTTGCCTAGCAACCGCTAACCGTTAACAACAAAATTTAAAAACCGTTGCCTAGCAACCGTTAACCGTTAACAACAAAATTTAAAAACCGTTGCCTAGCAACCGTTAACCGTTAACAACGAAATTTAAAACGGTTAACGGTTGCTAGGCAACGGTTTTTAAATTTTGTTGTTAACGGTTAGCGGTTGCTAGGCAACGGTTTTAAAATTTTGTTGTTAACGGTTAACGGTTGCTAGGCAACGGTTTTTAAATTTTGCTGTTAACAAAATTTAAAAACCGTTAACGGTTGCTAGGCAACGGTTTTTAAATTTTGTTGTTAACGGTTAACGGTTGCTAGGCAACGGTTTTAAATTTTGCTGTTAACAAAATTTAAAAACCGTTGCCTAGCAACCGTTAACCGTTAACAACAAAATTAAAAACCGTTGCCTAGCAACCGTTAACCGTTAACAACAAAATTAAAAACCGTTGCCTAGCAACCGTTAACCGTTAACAACAAAATTTAAAAACCGTTGCCTAGCAACCGTTAACCGTTGACAACAAAATTTAAAACCGTTGCCTAGCAACCGTTAACCGTTAACAACAAAATTAAAAACCGTTGCCTAGCAACCGTTAACCGTTAACAACAATTTAAAAACCGTTGCCTAGCAACCGTTAACCGTTGACAACAAAATTTAAAAACCGTTGCCTAGCAACCGTTAACAACAAAATTAAAAACCGTTGCCTAGCAACCGTTAACCGTTGACAACAAAATTTAAAAACCGTTGCCTAGCAACCGTTAACCGTTGCCTAGCAACCGTTAACCGCTAATTTTTTCGACCAACCATTACCATTTTTTCGACCAACCATACCATACCGTTGCTATGTAACCGGATAATCGGAAGTCCGGCACATCGGAGGTCCGGATTATTAGAAGTCCGTATTATCGATAGTCTGGATTATTGGAATTCCGGATTACCGGAAGTCCGGATTATCGAAAGTCCGGATTATCGGAGGTCCGGATTATGGGAAGTCCGCAACATGAAAGGTTTATAGAAAGTCCAGTTTATAGGAAGTCCGGATAATCGGTAGTCCGGAACATCAAAGGTCCGGATTATCGAAAGTCTGGACAATCGGAGGTCCAGATTATCAGAAGTCCGGATAATCGGAAGTCCGGATAATTGGAGGTCCGGATTATCGGAAGCATACCTGGTATCCTAAATTCGACCGGATGTGATTCCGTGCATGCCTCGTCCACAATTTTGTGTCCGGAGGTATGAATCGAACTCGGTACCTTGTTCATACGAAGCCATAACTCTACCAATTAGGCCAACACAGGCCGCACGGATTATCCTTTTTTTCGGCCTCATAACTTGTTAGTTGTTATATCTAAATATTAACTTCGTGTTATTCAACAATAAATAAATACCACAACGTGATATTTCGTTTAATAGCTGGAGGTAAGATTCGAACTCGGTACCTCGTTGATACGAAGCCATAACTCTACCAATTACGCCAACACAGGCCGCATGGATTATGCTTTTTTTCGGCCCCATAACTTGTTAGTTTGTTATATCTAACTTTGAATTATTGTTGTTGTATTAACTTTGTCTTATTCAACAATAAATAAATCCACAACGTGATATTTCGTTTAATAGCTGGAGGTAAGATTCGAACTCGGTACCTCGTTGATACGAAGCCATAACTCTACCAATTACGCCAACACAGGCCGCATGGATTATGCTTTTTTTCGGCCTCATAACTTGTTAGTTTGTTATATCTAAATATTAACTTGTGTTATTCAACAATAAATAAATACCACAACGTGATATTTGTTTAATAGCTGGAGGTAAGATTCGAACTCGGTACCTCGTTGATACGAAGCCATAACTCTACCAATTACGCCAACACAGACCGCATGGATTATGCTTTTTTCGGCCTCATAACTTGTTAGTTTGTTATATCTAAATATTAAACTTTGTGTTATTCAACAATAAATAAATACCACAACGTGATTCTGTTTAATAACTGGAGGTAAGATTCGAACTCGGTACGTTGTTGATACGAAGCCATAAAACTCTCAATTACGCCAACACAGACCGCATGGATTATGCTTTTTTTCGGACTCATAACTTGTTAGTTTGTTATATCTAAATATTAACTTTGTGTTATTCAACAATAAATAAATACCACAACGTGATATTCTGTTTAATAACTGGAGGTAAGATTCGAACTCGGTACGTTGTTGATACGAAGCCATAACTCTACCAATTACGCCAACACAGGCCGCATGGATTATGCTTTTTTTCGGCCTCATAACTTGTTAGTTTGTTATATCTAAATATTAACATTGTGTTATTCAACAATAAATAAATACCACAACGTGATATTCTGTTTAATAGCAGGAGATAAGATTCGAACTCGGTACCTTGTTGATACGAAGCCATAACTCTACCAATTACGCCAACACAGGCCGCATGGATTATGCTTTTTTCGGCCTCATAACTTGTTAGTTTGTTATATCTAAATATTAACTATGTTATTCAACAATAAATGAATACCACATTGTTAATCGTACACTGCTGAATTCCGTTTTTTAACTGGAGATACGATTCGAACTCGCTACCCTGTTGGTACGAAGCCATTACTCTACCAATTACGCCAAAACAGGCCATACCAATTCGGCCTAGCGGCCAAAGTCCGGATAATCGGAAGTCCGGAACATCGAAGGTCCGGATTATCGGAAGTCCGGATGGTCCGAAGTCCGAATAATTCGATATTCCGATAATCCGATATTCGATAATCCGAAGTCCGGATAAAGCGAAGTCCTGATAATGCAAAAAAATTGGGAAAAAAATTTTGGGAAAATAATTTTTGGAAAAAAAAATTTGGTCAAAAAAATTCTGGAAAAAAAAATTTTTGGAAAAAAAATTTTGGTCAAAAAAATTTTGAAAAAAAAAATTTTGGGAAAAAAAATTTTGGGAAAAAAAATTTTCGGGAAAAAAAAAAATTTTGGTCGAAAAAAATTTTTGGAAAAAAAAATTTTTGGAAAAAAAATTTTTTGGAAAAAAAATATGGCAAAAAAAATTTTTGGTCAAAAAAATTTTGGAGGAAAAATTTTTTTGGGAAAAAATTTTTAGGAAAAAAATTTAGAAAAAAAATATTGGTCAAAAAAAATTTAGGAAAAAAATTTTTGGTCAAAAAAATTTTGGAAATTTTTGGTCAAAAAAAAATTTTGGAAAAAAAAATTTTTGGTCAAAAAAAAATGTGAAAAAAAATTTTGGTCAAAAAAAATTTGGAAAAAAAAAATTTCGGGAAAAAAATTTTTGGTCAAAAAAATTTTGGAAAAAAAATTTTCGGGAAAAAAATTTTTTGGGAAAAAAATTTTGGGAAAAAAAATTTTGGTCAAAAAAAAATTTGGTCTAAAAAATTTTGGAAAAAAAAATTTTTGGTCAAAAAAAAATTGGGAAGAAAAATTTTGGTCAAAAATAATTTGGAAAAAAAAATTTTGGGAAAAAAATTTTTGGTCAAAAAAATTTTGGAAAAAAAATTTTTTGGGAAAAAAATTTTGGGAAAAAAATTTTTGGTCAAACAAATTTTGGAAAAAAAAAATTTGGGAAAAAAATTTTTTGGTCAAAAAGATTTTGGTCAAAAAAAAATTTGGAAAAAAAAATTTTTCGGAAAAAACTTTTGGAGAAAAAAAAAAATTTGGGAAAAAAATTTTTGGTCAAAAAAAAATTGGGGAAAAAAAATTTGGTCAAAAAAAATTTGGAAAAAAAAAATTGGGAAAAAACTATTGTAAGAAAATTCAGTAAAATTTTATAGATTTTCAAATCCATCACAAAACGTTTCTAATTATTTAATTTGTTTACATAGACTATGCACCTATATATTATATCCCATATATCAATGAAATAACTTAAATAACATGATCAAATAAAACTATTAGATGCTTATTTTCATATATTATTTACAAATAGCTCATAAACTTAGCTGCACAATGCATTTATGTTCTTAACATCGATTTTTTTTCATATATCTCTAATAAATATTTACAAAACTTTTATTTATTAAATTATACTATATATATATATATATATATATATATGCATAAAAATCTCTAATATAGTTAATAGTTGCAATTAATTTCATAACTTCATTCATAAATACTACAAACAGCTAGAAAAAATAATTGATATTAAAGAAACAATTACCAGAGATTAACTTATCATGTTTATAACTTCTTATTTGGGTAATGGTTGCATGAATTGAAGAAGGGCTATATTCTTCATCACAACTTTCTAAAAAAATATTTGGATTGACAGAAATGAAGAAATTAGCGATTTCATTTTATTGTTGGCAGTGAAGGTTATTTCGTAATTATAAAAAATGCAATATGCATGTTACTTTTTTATGCAAGGTTTTATTAATATCATAGATACCTTTATTAGTTACAAAAGTAACCATAATATTCATATAATTTGATCACACGGAACATACCAAAAGCAGTGGCGCATTAAGCTTTCTGCCGCCCTAGGCCCTATCCGTTCTGGCGCCCTTTTTAATAGACAAAATTTTACTTTTTTAAATAAACAATTTATTTTGAATTATTTAGATATAATTTTTAACTTTGCGTTGGGTAAGTTGTAGTAATTTTAAATAGTAATTTCGGAGTTACGGAGCAAAAAGTGCAGAAAATAGAAATCGAGTTTTTGAGAAAACGGAGCATCCAATTTGAATGATCTAAAAAACATTCAATTTGTAATGATGGGAAGAAGTGGTAATTAGCTTCTGGCAAAGGCAGGTCTAGCCGTTACGGAGACACCTAGCTAAATGTGCAAAAATGGCAGTTTTTGAGAGAACTAAGCGTCCGATTTGAATGATTCAAAAAACTTTCTACTTATTTCAACAAAATAAGTAATTTTGAAAAAAAAAATTTGCTTCAAATTTTTTTCAAAAAATTCTTTTTGTTTATATCGAAAATAATTCAAATTTTATTTTTAATTCTGACTAAAGTTTTAAATCTCACATATTCTGAAGAATTATTAGATGCTTTTAAAAAGAATAATAGTAATTGATTTTGAATTAGAGGTTGAAAAAATACTACAATGCAAAGAGATAAAATATATTTTATCAAAAACCATATACCTCTTCGCATTGTAGTATTTATAGTATTTATAGTATTTTTTCAACTAATTCAAAATTAATAATTATTGACAATATTCTTTCTGAAAGCATCTAATAATTCTTTATGAAGTTCTGAAAAAAAATTTAAAAATAACATTAACCATATATTAAAAAGCAAAGATTATTTTGCAAAAATTTTATTTTAAGATATTTTGACACATATATTGTCACATTTATGTTTATTAATTAACATAATTATTTAAATATTTTAATTTTGATAATTATATGTACTTAATTAGGATGCAACTCTTTTCCTCACCACCCATGGGGTAGAGTTGCCAGGCGCGTTTTTTTTAATGTGGTGTCGCCACAGAAATAGATACTTCTATTCATATTTACGTTTCTAACATTTCAGATGGAAATGGATATAGTGTAAATACTACTAAGTATCGATTTGTGCAGCCCTAATCCACTTAAACTAACTTACAAACTAATTATGCCTAACTGACCCGAATATATCGCGAATAGAAGAACCCCCGCGAAATGACCTAATGTACCCAAAAATTTCGGTTTTTAAAAATGAAAGAACCTCTCGTGGTAAAGAAAAAAATCAATATAAAATGTGTAACTTTAGTATTTTAGCGGTGATTGTAAATTTATAAAAAAAGAGCATTTACATGATGTACCCCCCAGATCCACCATGTAAACACTTGAAAAAAAACTTCATAGGTTCCCAGCCTATGAAGTTTAAGGACAAATGATAATTAATTAATTAATGTAAAGAAGAGCGCGAAAAATATAAGAGAGGTTCTTTCATGACGCCACCCTTTTGAGCTCTGAATAAAAGTACGCGAACAACCCCAAAAAAAGTACGGCCAAAGATTTTAATGTCGAAACGTCCCCTAACCTGATATTAACTAAATACTACTATGATAATAGTAAGTCTTATCTCACAGTTAATTTTCCTTTCGATTATGTCATATCATCCGATTCAGTTGTAGGCGGTAGTTCAGGTAGTAGTGGTGCTAGTTGGTTTCGAGTTGATGATATTTTCTGCCAAATCTCGTGCAAGACCTAAAAAGAGGTAAACATAGAATTTCATTACATTTATTCGTATGGGTTGCAGAAGTAATTGTTGGTACCCACTTGCACATATCCTTTAAATCGGTAGTGGTCTCTTGGTGGTTCGTGTATATCTTGGTAAAACATATAGACATACAATACAATGTGTTCTTTGAAAGACATCTGGAATGAAAGTTAGCAGTATGCCAATAATTTTAGTATCTTGATACATCAATTAGTCTGATCAATTTCTCCTATGGGTTGTGGAAGTAGTTCTTGGTACTCATTTGGTAAGCAATTTTCTTGGAAAGACATCTGAAATGACATAAAAAAAAACACAAGTGCCCCTAAAAATAGGGGCAAACATACAAACGGGGCCCCGGTAACAAAAATAAAAATATTATATACTTATATCTAACCAAGGTCTAATTACTTAATATTAACTTATGAATACGAGAAAACCTGTAGGTATCCATTTTGAGGTGAACTGAAAGGGTTAAGGGTACTCTTGTTAGAGTGTAAAGATTGCTATTTGGTATGTTTAGCATCTCACTCCCCAATATGAAGGGTTTACCTTAGCGCCGTAATTCGACTCAACAAAACCTGCAGTTACCAGTGGAGATTTTAACTAACTACACAATTAAAACAGAATCTACTTACCAACTTATTGATTGTTACCGAGTTATGTTTACAGATCCGAGAGCTTGACCGCACTTATGTATAGTGATGCATTAAGCCTAAATTCGAATGTACTAACGATGGGCTAATGATAAAGCTAGAAATGATTAAAAATGTATAGAACGGCGTAATTACGCAGGGGAATGCTTAAAATCGGAAAACTCGATCGGATTTTTCTAGATCGTGTTCTTTTTGCCGGGCACAACATCACAACCATCACTAATGCACTAACTTGTGTCCTCCGTATTGGATTGACCACCTGAGATGACTGATACTGAAAAACGATCGCGACTCCGGACCTCATACGATAGGAGCCTTATAGGCAGGTGGGGATTTAGTTTAGGAGTTTAGAAACTCCTTGGAAATGATGTGTGTAGTCTTTATCGCGACTCTGGACCACATACGACAGGAACCATATAGGCGGGCGGCGGCGGATGTAGTTTGCACTAAAGGTTGTGCAACACTTTGGAAACATTGCATGCTGTCGTTACAAAGACGCAATCACTTTTTAAGTATCAGTCCTCAGAGGTAGTCAATCGAGTCGTAAGTGCACAATTAGTGTATAGTGGTGCGTGTGTTGTTCCATGGGCGAAGAACACACAACCCAGAAAAAGTGAGGCTTCTCCGATTGTATGCGATCCCCTTTGTCATCACGCCGTATCATACACATCTATAATTTCAAGCTTTTTGATCAACCAAAACAATAGTATATCAGAATTTAGACTTAAGACATGACTACAAAATACGGTCATATCTTCGCACCTACGACGAACACAACTAGGTAACATTAAATAAGTTAATAAGTATAGATTCTGTTTCATTCGTGTAGTTAGTTACGCACTCTACAGATAATTACCGGTTTTTATTAAAAGTCAGATTGGGGCTCCAAGGTAAACCCTGTATATTGGTAAACGCAATGCTAAGATGTACCAAGTAGCAGTCATTGCACCCCAAAAAGGGTACCTTCAACCTTTTTAATCCACCACAATCTCCTAGCAGTCGTGGTGCTTGCCGTCGCGGTGAGAAATTAATTCTGCAACCCTGAAATAAAAAGTGACTTGAAAGAAATTAAATAGACAATGACTTATAAATACTACGTGGTAGCCTACTCGTATTTATTCCAGTGCTCTGGTACATCATATAGGTACACATGTTCTCCTGTTCGTTGTTGTAGTATTCAACCTCGTGGTATATTTAGTCGAGGCCCATTTACACTAAAATAAATGTCAATTTTGTTATTTTTTCACATAATTTAGGGTTTTGTATCATCTTACCTTTTTTTTTTAACTTCAAACAGTACGTCTTCAACATTTCTCCGTTTAGGAGACTTATTGTGCAATCACAAAAAATTTAAATTATTTAATTAAAACAGATTCATTGCATTGGAGCAGAAAAATCAGTCAAAATAAAAACAAGTAATTTATTTAACAAAGTTTTTAGATTTTTAAACTAGTTATTTACATCCATGCTACTAATAAAATAATTCTAAAAAATTAAGCATTGTACATATAATACTAATTAGAAATTAAAGTGTATGGGGTTGCGTTGCTTCTGGGAAAAACATCGCAAGGATCCACACACCGATTGAAAAAAATTAATTTATTAACGAAACGCGAATTACTAGAACCTGCCGTGGGGGGTAGGCGACAGGAACACATTTAAACGCGGATATCGTTTCAAACGATATTAAAATTACGAGTGACTTACTCGCACGAACAGAAAAAATTTAAATGTGGACGCAAATAACTCAAAATTATAAAAAATAATTAAAAATTGTAAATGTGATTGAATAAAAAAAAATTCATGCACAATAAATCCCTAAAGCAATCCGCCACTGCGCAAAACACTGTATGAAATCTGAAACAAAACAAATGTAGTCAATCGTAAATATCTGAAACATAACATTTATATTAAAATTTAATATTATTTAATTATAGTTAAATTTAATAATCTAAAGATTGCATTAAATTATTTATGTTAACTCAAAGGCTAAAATTAAATATTTTCACAACAATAAACACTAAGGCGACACTTCAGCACAAATATATTGAATTAGAAAATGTAACGCAAATGGTTTAATATTAAAGAAACGAATTTTTACTTCAATTTATTTACATTCTTATAATTATAATTCAACAGAAAATTAAGTCAAATCGAATGAACCAAAACACAAGTTCCATGACACATATTTGAAACTGAATACACGAAATGATTACATAATACATAAATATTTTTTAAAAGACTTACCACTGACCGTAGTGTCGACCGAGAGGTCCAAATACAGAATGATTTTAGTTGTTATTGCGAACCTCTTTTATTGGGGTCAGAAAGAGACAAAACTATGAATTGTTACCAGATGATACTAAAATTCAAAAATTGTTATCTAATTGAATAGTTTCGGGTTCGGAACCATAGAGGGTGCAATACGAAAAGTTTATTGTACCTCACAATCAGTAATAATTGAACCTTCGTGGCGAGATGGTCGAAATTATTACTGCTAATATTTGCATCTAGTTCTGTTTGATTCATATATTTGATTTGATTGTGAAGTATTATTTGTATTAAATACGTTTTTATTTGTATTTGCGTCTTATTAATTTGTGCGTTTTTATATATAATTGTAAAATAAAACTAGTGGTGTATGGCATCGTGCCTTAAGGCAAATTGCTGGAACTTTCCGTACCGTAATGGAATATTCGAGAAATTTTAAACGGTTTTCAAATATATTATTACAGATACTGTAACTTTCATTATTTTTGCTATCTTGTTATATCTGAGCAAATCAAATGTAAATCATAAATCAATTTATCTGCAGAACATTAACAATCGTCATTTCTTTTCGAATTCATTTTCAAAAAAATAGTTGCCTAAATTTGCACAAAATTGAAAAAGTGCTCCCGTATAGTCACAGTCTAAACGCATTTACTAATAATTCTGTGCTACATTTTCACTTATACTGTGCTTAGCTTTGGCAGCATTTTCACATTTTTCAAAAGTTTTTTCACAAAATTGGAAAAGTGCACTTGGGTAAACACTTTGGGTAAACATTTATATCAGATTGGCGCTTAGACTGTGCTTAGCCTGGGTAATTTTTTGATTTTTTAATCCAAAATTACAAAAATATTTTTGAAAAAAAAAGATAGAAATTTTTTTTTCAAAAGCAATTATTTTGTTGAAACAAGCAGAAAGTTCTTTGAATCATTTAAATCGCACGCTTAGTTCTCTTAAAAACTGCACTTTTTTTAACATTTAGCTCTGTATCTCCGAAACCGCTGGGCCTACCTTTGCGTCCAGCGTCCGATTTAAATGATTTAAAAAAACTTTCTGCTTCTTTTAACAAAATAATTGATTTTGGAAAAAAAATCTGTTTCAATTTTTTTTTTGTATATCGAAAATAATTCAGATTTTATTTTTGATTCTGACTAAAGTTTTAAAGCTCACTTATATACTTTATAAAATAGTTTCAACTTTGCAATTCAGTTTATATAATTCTTATAAATATTAGACAATGTTACAGTATTTATTTGTAATAATCTATTTGAAAACATTTAATATTCTTCGAACATTTCGTTACGGTACGAGAAGTTCCAGCAATTTGCCTTAAGGCACAATGCCATACACCCCACTAGTTTCATTTTATTTTATTTCTCACAAAAAGCTTATTAATTTGATAATTTTTATTTTAAACATGATACATCACTAAAAATATTAATGAGGCGCTCTTGAATAAGTTTGATTAGAAAACGAATAACATTCTATTTCATAGAGAATTATCTAGATCAAGATCAATCCTTAAAATAAATTGCCGTGACAAAAAAAAAAAAAAAAATCGGAAAAATTTGCCGCCCCCCAAATTGTGCCGCCCTAGGCCCGGGCCGATGGGGTAATCCAGCACTGTTTATAGATCATTTACTCTAAATACATATATGCAAACTTATTTATAGATTTGATACAATTCTACATTTATATCCACACAATATTATTCCACAAGTTCAATTGTTTGCTCGAAGCTTTTCGACAAACATCATATAGTAGTAAAATAAAAAATAATTGACTGTAAAAGAGCTAATATGTATGAAAAATCCATTAAGTTATGTAAGTGCAAGTTATAATTGTACTTGTTCTTTACATATTCATAAATAAAATAATTAACAGACTTTCATAATTATTTATTGTAGTACATATTAGAATAAATATGGAATAAATTTGTTATAATAATTTAAATTAAAAAAAATTTCATCAGGTAAATTAAACACTTATTAATTGCCAAATCAGGCATTTTCTCTCAAATTGCGTGCATGCTTACCATGATATTTGCATTTATAATTATTCATAAACTTAAAGGCACAGTTATCTGCAGTTAGTTTCTCATGTACCGAATATCGTTTATATAATTTTCCAGTTCTACGTTTACGAAAATTAGACAGCTTATCAATCGTAGGTGAATCTTTCCTTTCTGTTGCCTTTTTCAACTGAGCTACCATTATTGCTGATTGGCAATTCATTTGTTCTTGCAATCGTTTTAGGTAAATCATGAAAATGTTTCTTGTAGTTTCATCTGCCGCTTCGGCGCAAGTTATCATCTAAATTAAATTAAAATGGCATGTCTTAAAGGAAGTAGCAAAAACTTCTTGATATGTGTAAATGCTCAGGTTTGGCTCTATAATGTGAAAAACTATTGCAGATTATTCAATTTTGTACAAATATACCAAACATATAAAGTTATTTCAGCAAATTGTAGTTAATTACATTATTTGTCAACGTTAGCGAGCTCTTAACAATCACACTCGTTTTTCCTTAAATTATTTTTAATAATTCAAACGTTATAGATCATTCAATGTAAAACAAATTCTTTATGAAGTTCTGAAAAAAAACAACTAAAAATAACATTAACCACATATTGAAAAGCAAAGATTATTTTGCAAAAATTTTATTTTAAGATATTTCGATATTAGGTAATTTTCAGTGATGCACACACATATATTGACACATTTATGTTTATTAATTAACATAATTATTTAAATATTTTAATATTGATAATTATATGTACTTAATTAGGATGCAACTCTTTTCCTCACCACCCATGGGGTAGAGTTGCCAGGCGCGTTTTTTTTAATGTGGTGTCGCCACAGAAATAAATACTTGTATTCATATTTACGTTTCTAACATTTCAGATGGAAATGGATATAGTGTAAATACTACTAAGTATCGATTTGTGCAGCCCTAATCCACTTAAACTAACTTACAAACTAATTATACCTAACTGACCTGAATATATCGCGAAAAGAAGAACCTCCGCGAAATGACCTAATGTACCCAAAAATTTCGGTTTTTAAAAATGAAAGAACCTCTCGTGGTAAAGAAAAAAATCCAAATAAAATGTGTACTTTAGTATTTTAGCGGTGATTGTAAATTTATAAAAAAAAAAGAGCATTTACATGATTAGGATGCAACTCTTTTCCTCACCACCCATGGGGTAGAGTTGCCAGGCGCGTTTTTTTAATGTGGTGTCGCCACAGAAATAGATACTTGTATTCATATTTACGTTTCTAACATTTCAGATGGAAATGGATATAGTGTAAATACTACTAAGTATCGATTTGTGCAGCCCTAATCCACTTAAACTAACTTACAAACTAATTATACCTAACTGACCTGAATATATCGCGAAAAGAAGAACCTCCGCGAAATGACCTAATGTACCCAAAAATTTCGGTTTTTAAAAATGAAAGAACCTCTCGTGGTAAAGAAAAAAATCCAAATAAAATGTGTACTTTAGTATTTTAGCGGTGATTGTAAATTTATAAAAAAAAAAAGAGCATTTACATGATGTACCCCCCAGATCCACCATGTAAACACTTGGAAAAAACTTCATAGGTTCCCAGCCTATGAAGTTTAAGAACAAATCACTTTGTGATTTATAATTATTAATTAATGTAAAGAAAAGCGCGAAAAATGTAAGAAAGGTTCTTTCACAACGCCATCCCTTTGAGCTCTGAATAAAAGCACGCGAACAACCCCAAAAAAGGTAAGACCGAAGATTTTAATGTCAAAACGCCCCCTAATCTGATATTAACTAAATACTACTATAATACGATAATATAATACAACTAACTATACAATAAAAATAGAAAGTCTCATCTCACAGTTAATTTTCCTTTCGATTATGTCGTATCATCCAATTCAGTTGTATGTGGTAGTTCAGGTAGTAGTGGTGCTAGTTGGTTTTGAGTCGATATTTTCTGCCAAATCTTGTGCAAGACCTAAAAAGAGGTGAACAAGAATTTCATTGCATTTATTCGTATAGGTTGCAGAAGTAATTGTTGGTACCCACTTGTTCATATCCTTTAATTTGGTAGTGGTCTCTTGGTGGTTCGTGTATATCTTGGTAAATCTTCGTGTATATCTTGGTAAAGTCTTGGTACATCAATTACTTACAATTCTTGGTACATTAATTACAATTACAATTACGTCTGACCAATTTTCTCCTACGGGTTGTGGAAGTAGTTCTTGGTACTCACTTGGTAAGCAATTTTCTTGGAAAGACATCTGAAATGACATAAAAAAACACAAGTGCCCCTAAAAATAGGGGCAAACATACAAACGGGGCCCCGGTAACAAAAATAAAAATATTATATACTTATATCTAACCAAGGTCTAATTACTTAATATTAACTTATGAATACGAGAAAACCTGTAGGTATCCATATTGAGGTGAACTGAAAGGGTCAAGGGTACTCTTGTTAGAGTGTAAGGATTGCTATTTGGTATGTTTAGCATCTCACTTCCCAATATGAAGGGTTTACCTTAGCGCCCTAATTCGACTCAACAAAACTTGCAGTTACCAGTGGAGATTTTAACTAACTACACAATTAAAACAGAATCTACTTACCAACTTATTGATTGTTACCGAGTTATGTTTACAGATCCGAGAGCTTGACCGCACTTATGTATAGTGATGCATTAAGCCTAAATTCGAATGTACTAACGATGGGTAATGATAAAGCTAGAAATGATTAAAAATGTATAGAACGGCGTAATTACGCAGGGGAAAGCTTAAAATCGGAAAACTCGATCGGATTTTTCTAGATCGTGTTTTTTTTCCCTGGCACAACATCACAACCATCACTAATGCACTAACTTGTGTCCTCCGTATTGGATTGACCACCTGAGAGGACTGATACTAAAAAACGATCGCGACTTCGGACCTCATACGATAGGAGCCTTATAGGCAGGTGAGGATTTAGTTTAGGAGTTTAGAAACTCCTTGGAAATGATGTATGTAGTCTTTATCGCGAATCTGGACCACATACGACAGGAACCATATAGGCGGGCGGCGGATGTAGTTTGCACTAAAGGTTGTGCAACCCTTTGGAAACATTGCATGCTGTCGTTACAAAGACGCAATCACTTTTTAAGTATCAGTCTTCTGAGGTAGTCAATAGAGTCGGAAGTACACAAGCCCTTGAGGCAGTTAGTGTATAGTGGTGCGTGTGTTGTTCCATGGGCAAAGAACACACAATCCAGAAAAAGTGAGAGCTCTCCGATTGTATGCGATCCCCATTATCATCACGCCGTATCATACACATCTATAATTTCAAGCTTTTTCACCAACCAAAACAATAGTATATCAGAATTTAGACTTAAGACATGACTACAAAAATACAGTCATATCTTCGCACCTACGACGAACACAACTAGGTAACATTGAATAAGTTAATAAGTATAGATTCTGTTTCATTCGTGTAGTTAGTTACGCACTCTACAGATAATTACCGGGTTTTATTAAGTCAGATTGGGGCGCCAAGGTAAACCCTGTATATTGGTAAACGCAATGCCAAGATGTACCAAGTAGCAGTCATTGCGCCCCAAAAAGGGTACCTTCAACCTTTTTAATCCACCACAATCTCCTAGCAAGCAGTCCTGGTGCTTGTCGTCGTGGTGAGAAATTAATTCTGCAACCCTGAAATGAAAAGTGACTTGAAAGAAATGAAATAGACAATGACTTATAAATACTATGTGGTAGCCTGCTCGTATTTATCCGCTGCCAGTGCTCTGGTACATCATATCGGTACACATGTTCTCCTGTTCGTTGTAGTACTCAACCCCCTGGTATCTTTAGTCGAGGCCCATTTACACTAAAATAAATGTCAATTTTGTTATTTTTTTTACATAATTTAGGGTTTTGTATCATCTTACCTTTTTTTTTTTAACTTCAAACAGTACGTCTTCAGCATTTCTCCGTTTAGGAGACTTATTGTGCAAGCACAAAAAATTAAAATTATTTTATTAAAACATATTCATTGCATTGCAGCAGAAAAATCAGTCAAAATAAAAACAAATAATTTATTTAACAAAGTTTTTAGATTTTTAAACGAGTTATTTACATCCATGCTACTAATAAAATAATTCAAAAAAATTAAATATTGTACAAATAATACTAATTATAAATTAAAGTGTATGGGGTTGCGTTGCTTCTGGGAAAAACATCGCAAGGATCCACACACCAAATGAAAAAAATAATTATTAACGAAACGCGAATTACTAGAACCTGCCGTGGGGGGTAGGCGACAGGAACACATTTAAACGCGGAAATCGTTTCAAACGATATTAAAATTACGAATAAGTCCTCGCACGAACAAAAAAAAAAATTAAAATGTGGACGCAAATAACCCAAAATTATAATTTAACAAAATTATAAAAAATAATTAAAAATTGTCAATGTGATTGAATAAAAAAGAATTCATGCACAATAAATCCCTAAAGCAATCCGCCACTGCGCAAAACACTGTATGAAATCTGAAACAAAACAAATGTAGTCAATCGTAAATATTTGAAACATAAGATTTATATTAAAATTTATTATTATTTAATTATATTTAAATTTAATAATCTAAAGATTGCATTAAATTATTTATGTTAACTCAAATAGCTAAAATCAAATATTTTCACAACAATTAACACTAAGGCGACACTTCAGCACAAATATATTGGATTAGAAAATGTAACGCAAATCGTTTAATATTAAAGAGACAAATTTTTACTTCAATTTATTTGCATTCTTATAATAATAATTCAACAGAAAATCAAGTCAAATCGAATTAACCAAAACACAAGTTCCATGCGCGAAATGCACGAAATGATTACATAATACATAAATATTTTTTAAAAGACTTACCACTGACCGTAGTGTCGACCGAGAGGTCCAAATACAGAATGATTTTAGTTGTTATTGCGAACCTCTTTTATTGGGGTCAGAAAGAGACAAAACTATGAATTGTTACCAGATGATACTAAAATGCAAAAATTCAAAAATTGTTATCTAATTGAATAGTTTCGGGTTCGGAACCATAGAGGGTGCAATACGAAAAGTTTATTGTATTGTACCTCACAATCAGTAATAATTGAACCTTCGTGGCGAGATGGTCGAAATTATTACTGCTAATATTTGCATCTAGTTCTGTTTGATTCATATATTTGTTTTGATTGTGAAGTATTATTTGTATTAAGTACGTTTTTATTTATATTTGCGTCTTATTAATTTGTGCGTTTTTATATATAATTGTAAAATAAAACTAGTGGTGTATGGCATCGTGCCTTAAGGCAAATTGCTGGAACTTTCCGTACCGTAATGGAATATTCGAGAAATTTTAAACAGTTTTCAAATATATTATTACAGATACTGTAACTTTCATTATTTTTGCTATCTTTGTTATATCTGAGCAAATCAAATGTAAATCATAAATCAATTTATCTGCAGAACATTAACAAGTAGTGAGTGTAGTAGTTAGTAGTCTTACTCCTTTCAGGTGTTGTAAGTAAAATATATAGGAAGTAATAAAGTGTTTGTATGTATAAAGAAATAATAATAAAGTGTTTGTAATAAAATAAACATATAGTCTTTCAATTAATAGTGACTATAGTTAGTTAAGTTATTAAGTTATTATTTCTTTCAGATGTAGTAATAGGTAGAGTTAGTAGTTGTATTAAACTTACTTAGTTATTAAAGTATTTAATGGGTGATTAAAGGTGTACAGTAATGGGGTACTCTTACTGTAATATATAGAAGTAATAATAAAGTGTTTGTATAAAAGAGAGCATAGTCTTTCTCATTAATAAGTGTTGTAGTTTAGTTACTTATTATTATCTTAGTTAGTTTAGTTAGTTATTATTATACTGTAATATATAGAAGTAATAAGTACTTTGTATGTATAAAGGATAATACATTGTATAAAATTAACTCAGCTTTTTATTTAGTTAGAATAGTAGGTAGTAAGTACTTTTATTCCTTTCAGGTGTTGTAGTAAAAGTGGTACTTGATTTGGATTTGGAATAAAGTGTTTGTAATAAAATAAACATATAGTCTTTCAATTAATAGTGACTATAGTTAGTTAAGTTATTATTTTTTTCAGATGTAGTAATAGGTAGTTCGGAATGAATTGAACAAATTACGGTTTATAATCACTCGAGAGAGTAGATATTGTTTCGGCGCCTGTCGATTGATAATGCGAGAATGTATAAACGAAGACATTTGAATTTGTTAAACTTTAGGCAGGTAGCCTATTAAACAGCGGGCAAGCTCTCCTCTAGCGTAATTCATATTTCTTACATTTTCTCTTCATTTATATTTTATTATGTTACAATAACAGAGGTAAAAATAATAAAACTCAAAACTTAAATTTTGTTTGCTATAATTAATATGCTTTATATTTACGCTCAGAATGGATTCAATCAAAAACATATGAGACGGGTTTAGAAAATTAATTATTTCTTATAACTTGGTGTAAATCGTACTGCAGTTGATGCTTTCTGCACAACGAAGAACTTACATCAGTTTAAAATTTTATTTTGAACCTAGTAAAAATGTATGACATAATAAATTCCTAATATTTTCTGTTATTTTATTTTTTTTTTATTCATTTACTGTCAAGTTAAAACGCTATGACAGTATTGATTGTGAGTAAAATGCAATATATTTGTATATAATTGCTGTTGATTATTGAATTGATGCTTACATTGCTGTGCTGTTGATTATCGAATAAAAAATATTTGATACTTTTATTTTGATTTATTTTAAATGCATTACTCAATTATTTATGAGTAAATATATTCTAATATCAAGAATAGATCAAGTAGTTGATCGTAGTTCAACAAGTAATATCACATTTCCATATCAGGATAATATTAAAATTATTTTTTTAACACTTTTGCATACATGCAGAGTTGATATTTCAGGCTTTATTTGGTAATAGTCAATAGAATTAGATCAACAAAATATGTTTTAAGAATGATAATAATCATTCAACATTTTCTCTTACAGATTTTTTTTGGCAGACATTTTCAATTTGTAATATTGAGATTAAAAAAATCTAACTGCAAAATTATAATTAACTTTTATATATTATAGTATAATAAAATTTAAAACAATTAAGTTTATAACTAAAACCTGTTTGCTTAGAAAGTATGACTAGAAATATATAACTTATCTTACAATCGATTGGTATATCTTATATGACTTCCACCGTTAAAACGTTTGAGCAAATGTTTAAATAGATTCAAAATAATATAAATTAGTAATATAATGATTGCTCAACTATAAAATAATTAAAATTACTATTAAAATTATTTACAATTATTTTTAGATTAAATACCAAAAACAGTAAATAACATTTTACCATGACAATTTAACGTGTACATACCGTAATGAAAATCAATTAGAGCTTGAAAGCATCAATAAAATTCAACTATACCTTAAACCTTTGTTCAATGTGCAGGATGTGAAATTAAAGAGAAATTATTTGACCATTTTTTTGGAGGCCTATTCAAGCTATCAGCTAATACACAATTAGAAATCAAACTTCTTGCTTTTTCATCCTGTTGTTTTGCTCGTAAAGACTTTCTATATTCATCAAGTTGAGAAACATCTATTACAATAGGTGTTTTCTCCAGCTTCATTGCAATTGGAATAATAGTTTCTTCTACATGTTCAAGCTGTTCTTCATCAATCAACTGAAAGTTTTGGTAATTGTAATTATTAACAACATTCACACCAGTCACCTCATCGGTGTAACATGATGGATCATCCAAGTCCACAGTCTCAAAATGTAGATGAACGTTTGCCTTTTGATTCCCCGCTATATGTGACTCGTGCTCTTGCAATAAGGTTTTCGAATAAAGAACAGAATTCTTCTGAACTATATCATTAGCAGTCCCATCAGTAAACAGATTTTGAATTTGGTCATTGGGTTCACTTAGCTGAAATTACATTACAGTACTGTTACAAAGAGTTTCCGCTAACAGATCATAAAGAACAATTTTAAGTGCAAAATACCACTTACAACTAGTAGTAATTGCATAACTTTCCAATACATCAATAAGATGCTGATAATATTTTCAACCGGTTTATGTAATTGTATTAATTGTAGTGCATAAACACGTTCTTGCATGTCCTGAGCAAGTCCCATTATTCCAAACTTAAATAAACTTTTACAATTTAATCACTTTTCATAGAACTATAATATTTTATGAACTTTTATATCATAAACCCCATTGGCATGTTATCTTTCATTAAAAACGCCAAGATTTTTTTTTATTTTCAGCCGATCTTTCCTAAATACTAATTAGCACAATCGCCAACTGATATTTTTCGAAGGATTTTTAAATTTTCAAAATCGCTTCAGGATTTTTTACGAAAACGTGCACAATATTTTCTCCCTTTCTGAGCATCAACAAAACCCAAATTTCAAACATAGTTTGAAACATAAAAAAACATACAATTAACAAGATGGATTTTGTGTTAAACATTATTTTCAAAATAAAAATATTAACGTTTTATCTAAATAGCGTAATCTTAATTCTTGTTGATTAAATAAACTATTTATGCGCGGCGTGGGAAGATTGAAAACCACTGATTTATACATGTCAGGAACCGCTTACACTAAGTAAATTAACTAGTGGCGTATGGCCATTACTATATTTACCCTACGAGAAGTTAATAAATTACCTGAGTAGTTTTATCAATGTGCTTTTTACGATGATGCTGCAATAATTTTGCTTTGCTGGCATATTGTTTGTGGCACCATTGGCAAGGATGAGGGTGAGATGTCACACTTCCTACAGTTTGAGAATATGTCAGATTAGGCATACCAGGGATATCAGGCAAACTCCCTCGATACCGATTTGATAAAGGTAATGATAAACCTGTATAAAAAAAAATGAATTAAAAATTGAATATCAAACAAATGTAGAAAAATGTTTACTCGACATTTTATTTAGTTATGTATAAAGGTAAAATTAAATTCAAATCAAAAATATTATATTTCACCTGGATGTAACTTTAATATGTGAGCTTTCCTTTTTGAACTACTTTTATAAACTTTACAACAATACTGACAATAATAATTGCGAGTGGTCCTTAAAATCGGCAGATTTAATTCTGGAACAGTTTCCGGTTTAACATCAGGGTGTCTCTTTGCCAAATGATTTACTAGCATACCTCGTCTTTTAAAACCTAAAATATATTTGTTTGTTTAAATTGATTTTAGATATACATTTTATTATATCATAAAATATGCCTAAATTCAAGAGGTTACTATTTTTATAAATAAAATTTATTTAATACCTAGCAAACAGCTGTGACATTTATAAATAAACCGATGATAGTCATTTGGAGAAACTCTGGGCATAAACTTTTTAGGTTTATTATTATTACCAGCAAAAATAGCAAGATTCTCATCAACCGATCTTTCTTGCTTATCAATCTGTAGAGTATTTAGTTTTTCATGAATGCATTTCATATGTTCTGTTAGCTTATCTTTCCTTTTGAATTGTTTACCACAATGAGCACAAAGGAATTCTCGATGGTCAGAATGCCTTAATAAAAATTTAATATTAGTCTTTATAGAAATGTATAAAAAATAAGCAGATTAATACCTCAATAAGTGCATCTTCAATTTATCCTGAGCAGGAAACATTTTATTACAATGAGGACAGGAAAATTTTTTCTCAGAATGAAAGGCTCGGATGTGTTTTCGAATAAGGCGATATTGCGTAAAATTCTACAATAATAAAAGAATAAGTGAATTTTTATTTTTATGATATCATTTCTTAGTTAAAATACCTTATTACAGTGTTTGCATGTGAAAACTCCATTTATACAATGTACTTTGACATGCTCACGTAACTCTCCAACCACAGTAAAATTCTAAAATGGAATAAAAAATAAATGGAATCAGAATCTTTTAAATATCGGCTTTAAATGGTACCTTCAGAACATACCATTTCACACATTGGGCACTTCAACCATGGATGTGTTTTCAAATGGGCAGTTAGAGCTGGTAATGAATTAAATATTTTTGGGCATTGACTACAATTATATGATTGATTATCATTATTGATGTGCATTGCCATATGGTGCTGAAATTCAATTTCATAATTGTTTAACATAATGCAACAGGCAAACTACAAAACAAAAGGTGCAATAGTAATGAACTTAATCAATTGAGGTTCAACTTTAGGTAAAATTTTCAATTGTTATTTCAAAAATAAAATTTTCGATTTAACTAAAAATTAATCAATGCAATTTCCGATTTATGTTTTTCAAACATATTTATAATATATCTGCAATGGTGTAAATTAAAATAATCGGTTTATTATCCATGCGAGTTCTAAAAATTTATTTTATTTAGGTGTGGACATAAAATGTAATCAGTAGCTACAACACATATGCATATGCTTTGACATAGATGATCTGATTAGAATCGATTAAACACGCGGCAAAATTCTAAACTAATGAACTTTTAAAATTCAACTTCTTATCATATCATCTCAGGCAGAGATGGATTCTCATATTATACCAAAGTTTCATTCGTCAAATGATTTACCTCGAATTTATCTTTAAAAAGTGAGAAAACCTTTGGACATAATGCACATTTGATTGATTTTTCTTGGCCATCATATTTCTCAATATCATCACTGTACTTTTTATTCTCTTTATTCTGAGCAATTTCTAATACACCAATTCCTTCTTTAATGCTATCTATTCCACTTTTTGTAATTAAATTTGAACTTTCTTGAATATTATTTGATTGGTTTTGTTTCAATTGTTTATCATTCAAGCACACTTTTATTCCAGAGTCAACATCCTTTAATTGGTGTGTCAGCATATGTCGCCGTAAACTAAGAAAGATAAAAGGATTATACAATTTCTATAAAAATCTTAGAAAATATTAATATTTGAAATATTAATCTTTTAGTTTGTAATGAAAATGTTATTTGCTTATTATGTGATGTCCATAAAGCATATTATTATTCGGAAGGTTTGTCGGAAGGTAGTTGTAATAAAACACAAGAAACTGATCAATTATCGATTTGTAAAAAACAAAATTATTAAATCTTATTATTAAAACAATATTTAATATAAATTAATTGCAACAAAAGTATTTTTTAAATTGATTATATTACATAATACCAAACCTGTATCTTCTAGGGAATTTTTTAAAACAAATGTTGCATTCATTTTTATCTTGGCTTAGTATTTTTGAAGATGCTGTCGATCTACCAACTTTACTTTTCCTATCATCCTTGATTTTATGATTTTGAGCTATGTTTTCAGTATCTGCTAGAAAGTTGCAATTCAGAAATTGACCTTGTAATAACAGCTAGAGCATTTTTCCTTTCAAAAACTAATTTACAATTAATCAAATAATTTATAACTAATGGTTGTAAAAGAGCCACAATTTGGAGAATAGAACTATTAAAACCAATTGAAATAAACTATTCTAATTATTTTAGATCATTGTTATATATAATTTAAACTTATATTAAAGATATTGTGCATAAATACACAAACATTTTACCTTGAATTTGTTCTGTTGATTTCAACAAATCAAAGCCATAAATATTTGCATATTCTTCACTATACCAAACTCTGAGTTCAGATTTAGCATCGATTTGTTGTATCGTAGTAAAATATAGTTTTCCGCCATCTTCAGAAACAACTAAGTTTTGTGTAGATCTACTGCATGCTGGCCTTACAAATCGCATCCAGTTGGAAGTATCTATGACAGATATTATTAAATAGAATTATCTAAATCTTTTACATTTATTTTATTATGTAATTTATTGATTATTTGTCAAAATTTGCATGCATAAAATGAATTTAAAGAATTTAAGATCTTAAGTATTGATGTACAGTTATAACATCGTGTACTAATGAAAAAAAAAAAAATTATTTCACTCATGTTTCTACATAAACTGACTTAAATCCATTCAAACAAGTGTATTGTCCGAGAGAAGCACAACACATTTTATAGTCAGTAGCAAAATGTAAATTCTGAGTCATGAATGTATTATATAAACATACTTTCATCAGATAAATCCATAATAGCTATAGTACTATCATTAAGTTTAACACAGTACTGAATTTGTTTCGTATCATTTGATACATTTGAAATAATTTTAATGCCTTCTAATGGACCAAATTGAGTTCTTTCTGGAATTGACCTTCTGGCAAAAACTCCATATTCTAGAATTAGTTTTTAATAATCAGTTTTGTTTGGTTCATTAGTTTAATTGATTTATTTTCAAAATACCCAGACCATTGTCAGATGCATTGATCTTATTTATGTTTAAATATGTAGCTGGAAGGCTTGCTCGAGCTCGAGATAAAACAGTTTTATCCATTATTGCAACTGAAATTTTAAAATTATGTAAAATATAGTATTTTATTACTTATCACAAGTAGCTCTAAATCAAAATAAATTTTATTATATAAATATCATTAAAATTAAAATATTATATAAATAACATTAAAATAGTAAAACAAATTATTTGTGATTCTTCAAAATTGCTAGTTAAAACATATTTACAAGCCATAAACTTTCTGATACTATATTGAGAACTAATTCACATTCACTTAAATCAAGTTAACAGATATAATATAATTATTATTAAGGTAAATTTAAATACGATGCTACTACTGAACCAATGAACATTAGTTATATTATATCTGCTTTGATACTCAACAAAAAAGTTAAAGAAACTAATAAAAAAGACAATAATAGAATAAAATAGAATTAAAATTATCTAATAACACTTACAAACTTCATTAATTTGAGATGTATTGAGACATTTTGATCCTTTTTTAGACTTTTGTACTGCCTCCATTTCCATTTTCATATCTTTACAGTCTGCAATAAGTTTAGAGTCTATATTGACTCCTCCAATATCATTTATTATATTCATTTTCATATCAATGTCATCAATTACATCCTGATCCATATCTTCTTCTGGCATATTAAGACTATTGAAAACCACGTCAGTGGAGAGAATTGAATTTTTTTCTAAATCATCAGACATTTCAGTTTTTAATGAAATTTTTTCATTTTGATCAAGAACTATATGATCGTCATAATTAAGAGACAAATTTATATCCTGATTCACGTTTAGCATTTGATTTAGCTTGAAGTCAAGAAATGATTGATCAATGGCTAGCTGTCCGTCAAGCTGTTGACATACCATGAAATCCCCAGAAGATTGTTCTATTAGAAAGCCTTTACAAAATTTAAAAAGTTATAAAAATTGCAATAAGGCATAAAGATGACAATAAATTTGAAATATAATATCAAATAACATATAATATACTTAATATTCTAATTTACTTCATTAGAAATACAAATTAAACACACATTTATCATGATTAGTTAGAACTAAATGCTAATTTTTGCGCTTTAAATAATTTTTAAATATATTTGAAACTTACAAATGAACAATATACAATAATAAAAACACTCAATAATATACCTTGTGTTTTAAATCCATTTAAAGTATAGAGCCCTCCATCCACAACCAAAAAGTCTTCTCTTGGAGTCAGATCTCTATTCACATAGGTAATGCCGTTTTCACCTAATCTATCACCACATTGCTGGGGACCATAGTCGAAACTTGAAGAATTTTCATATAATTCAATTGGACTTACTGTCAAGTTATCTGAATTATTATCTGCAATGCTACCTTGCATTTGTTTATCTAATCTAGAATTTGTTTCATAATTCTTTAATTTTCTAATTGTATGTTTTTTATTAGCCATTTGAGAGCTAGGTTTCATATATTTTCGTTTGTTCTCAACAACAATTGGAGTCTGGGTAATTACATATTTTTTAAATGTTTTATTTAACGATGACACCTTGGGAAATGATTTGGCATTGACAAATTGTTGATTATTGTGCAAACATTTGTACATATTCCCATTTCCGTTTGATACATCATCACTCACTTGCAATTCTGGCAATAGATTTTCTGTAATTCTGCCCAATAAGGCACCATTTAAAGGACCAAATTCGCCTGAAACATTTGATTCAGGCATACGATTCAGACTTAAATTTGAAATATTATTCAAAGAATTCATCACTGGATGCAAATAACGTCCATTAACGTTTGATTTTGCAATTATTTGCCCATTGCTTAATTGTGTCATGTAATGGGAGTCAGAATCTGCATCAATGTTCATATATTCCAAAGTTTCATTGTGTGTTGGTATTTGCTGCGTACCATCTACTAAATTGGGATTAGAAATATTTGAAAAAGTCGTATTTGTTAAATTTATTGACAAATTGTTCTCTAATGTATTTAATGCAGACAGTTGAACATAACCATCAAAATGATTTTGTGATATGTTTTGTTCTTCATTTACTAAGCTTCTGCCATTCGTTTCATAATGTGTTGTATCTGAAGTATTCATTACTAAATTAGTATTTGTTAGTTCAGCTTTGTCTAGTTCTTTGTGTGAATTTCCTAGCAAGTGAGGAGGTGAAAAGTGTTGCGCAGCTTCTGTGTATCGAATTATATCAGTTTCATGAGTAACAGCAGAATCGTCATCGGTTGGCAAATACTGAACGGTGTTCAAATTAGGATCTAATGGAGATACACAAGATGATGAAAAAGAATAAGTATCTTCATTATGTTCAACCTAAAATGGATAAATCATAATATTTTTATATAAATAACATGACGATAAGATGCTTATATATATATATATATATATATATATATATTATTGATAAAACAAATAATATTTTGATTATTTAAATTTAAGCATAAAATCTATTAATAATTGTATGTCACATACCCCAACATACTGCATTTTTGATGACATTACAGATTCGTCCTGGGAAATAGTTTTATCATGTTTTTCAACTGCTGAAATATTTACTTGATTAATATGTTATTTAAATAAATTATATATTTTTTTATTGGATTTACCTCCTCTTTTACTTTTAGCTAAAAGTGGCAACGTATCCATTTCATATCAGCAATGGGTTAATGGCTAAATTCTATTTTATAGTTCTTTTTGGAAATGTTAAATGTATTTCCTTTTTTTAAAACAGTACTTTTACAGACATACTATTTGTAAAATACATTAGTAAAACTTTGAAAATAAAAAAGATTAGCTTTTGATGAGAAAAATTGATCAAACATGCAATTAAATCATGATGTTCAATAAAATATAAAATATTTACCAATTAATATTAACTCTTAAAATACAATTTGTCAAATTTTATTATAAATATACTGTAAGAGATAAAATAACACACGCTCTTTAAGAGAAATGTCAGATGTCAAAATAAATACAAACTCACAAAGCAGCCATGTTAAAATGTACAAAAACACTTTAAGGTGAGGTCTAAGTTACACCGTCTAACTCGTAAGAGTAAATAATTATTTGTAACATGAGCTAAATAAATCATTTTTAAAATCCTTTTTTTTATAAATTCCCTATTAATTAATTATTCGTTTTTTAACTACAAGACACAACACGAACCCAAAATCTGCTAATTTGACATACCCAAAACCCCATCCATGTATTATATTGTCTAGGACTCCATCTATGTACTAGGCTGACAGGTGACAGTAGTTACGTCAATTTTAGGTTACTTGAACTATGAGCGTTTATAATAATACACGAATTTAGAATCATGTTTGCTTTTAGATATATAAGTTTTCCACGTTTTCATTATAAAATCATTGCGTATACAACAGTCAGCAATCAGTTATCAACGAGATCGGTCGACATAGATTTTGTGAGACATAATGTTCAACAAGTATTATAAATTTTACATTAAATTTATTTCTATTTTAGGTCAATAATTTCCTACCTGCAACAAATGATTTTGAAACTGCAGAAATTTTGCGCAATGTCTTAGAAAATACACCTGATTTGCAAGATCATCCTCCTCGTTTATGGAAGAACACTTTTCAGATATTTCAGGATCAAGGTTTTGAAGTGAAAAAAATAATTTCTGCGATTGTTGCACATCCTAAATTATTATATTGTAAAGAAACACAAATCAATAATGCATTAACATTATGGAGAAAGTGTGATTTTGGAGAATCTCAACTCCATACAATGATAGAAAATGCTCCACAATTAATAGAAGCTTCTGAATACAATATACTTAATGGTATCCCAAGACTAGAATCAATAATAGGAAATAAAAAAAGAGTTTCTATGTTATTAATGAGATCTCCTAATGCAATACTTGAGAACTGGGATAATATAGAACAAAAACTAAATTATCTATTAAATGAAATGAAAATTGGCATTTCTGAAATAGTAAAATCATCAGCATTACGTCGTACTTTGTTTGAAATAAAATGTCGTCATTTATTTCTGGAGCGATTAGGAATTTTTGAAGTTCGGAAATTAAAAAATAACAAGGCAGAAATTTCCAGAAGCAATCCACATTTAAGTTTGATTAGTGATACAACAGATCATATATTTGCAAAAGAAATTGCAAAAACTAGCTATGAAGAATTTATAGTCTTCAAAAATATGTGCGACAAAGAATTTGAAGAATTTGATAAAGAAGAAGAAGAGTTTAATGTTGATAGTAATTAATCACAAATTTGTATTTAACTTTTGTAGCAAAATAAATTTTTATAAGTTCAAAACTATTGGTTCTGAAGCATAATCAAATAACGTCCAGTATCAGTTTGACTAGCATATATTTTTAAACCTTAGTATCACATATTAATACAAAATATATAAATGCTCTTTATATTGTAATGTACAAGCTGGATATATTCAAAACACGTTAAACTTTACATGCAATTTAATAATAAAATGATTATAGAAAATTTCAGTGCGATTTTCACATTATTAATGTCTCAATTCTCATTTCTTAAAACCTATTAATTCAAAATATGGTATAAATATTGTAATCTTTCGAAATTTGGGTATATGAATTAAAATGTACCAAGTTATAATGAATAGAATTATATAGTCCTTAGAATAAAAAAGTACTGATACTTAATATTTTACTGTGATTGATGTAAGAATTAACCTCAAAAAGTAATATATAAACCAAATCAAAAAAAAAAAAAAAAAAAATTCAAACATCATGGGTTAATAGAGGTTCCCCTTGCTTCCGATGAATACTTTGGCATGGAAGAAGCCACAGTATTGGATGTCCACGACCACAAACATCTCTTAATAAAGTTAATTTCGGCTTATGAGATCTCCAAACACCTGTTTGCTGTTTAGCATCAATAGCAGTTTCATCAGTGAATATAGCTTGCAGTTGATCCACAAGAATTGCACAAACAAAGAGTCCAAATAAAACAGATTCCAACAAGAGAAGTATGCTGTGCATCCTGTAAATAAATAACTATGAAGGAATATACTGTTTATTAAAATTAGTCACAAAAATTTAGTTCGTCAATATCTTATTATGATTTCCATTTTTAATGAATTTTATAAGCTGTTTATGAACTTTAAAATATCCTAAATTTTCTCATTCTTTATCTTTAGTTTATAATTTGCACACTATGAAATGTAATTTTATTTTATTTAAAAAAAATAATATATCCTTATTATTGTTATTTTGTATGTATTACGTTTATATGTTAAATATATTTTTATTAGCTTACATTCTAGCCTGCTTAAATGTTATTTCAGAAGAACATTCGGTACACTCATTTAACCAAGATCCTATTATTAGAATTATTGAATATACAGATAATAATCCTACGTAAACTAAAAACTGCATAAAATATTTTTGATTTCGTTCACCAACACAATTATTGATCCAAGGGCAATGATGATCCATACGCCTAAAAAAATCAATATTGAATTACATATTAAAGGTAATTTTATTGTTGAAAAAATTATTATACCTTATGCATCTTTTACATATTCTACAATGATGTGCTCTTGGTGGCCTATAAGTTTCACACCTCATACAAACTGTCCAATCATCAGATGATTTGTTGTGAGCACCAGATTGCATGTCAGAAAAATCAACTCGATTTTGAGTTAGCGGGACTGTTCCAGGATCTAAAAGAACTGCTTTCCAGTGTGCCATACCAAGGAGAAATATCACAGTATTAAATCCTACTACATGTATTGGTCCCCATAAACTAAAATAAACAATTTAGTGGATTTTTAGGATTATTGGCAAAAATATAAACAAAAGTAAATGTAGTATTTGAAAATAGTGAAAGTTGGTAGATATCTTGCCTGTTTGGCATAGATTGTAAAACTATCCAACGCGTTACCACATAATCAGCATAAAAGATAGCTAAATAAGTCACTATAATGCAAACTATACCACATGGATCATTCACAACCATATTTATTCAATATTATTTTAAACAAACATAAATTTTATTGTTTAGATTTTACAAAGAATATTTTTTTTAGATTGACCTAGTTTTAGATATAAGCAAAAATCAAATATATATGTCCAAACTTATATCCCATGATTTTTCTTATGTGATTCATGATCCAAAAACACTACTATTACAAAAAAATGCAAAAAGCATATGCCTTATTCAATTAACAAATGTTTATGGTTTTGACGTTTTCTTTATTGACAAGTGAAAAGAGCACGCACTTTCTTTACACTTTAGTACCAACTTAATAATACCACCAAATGAAGTAAGCTGAACCGCAAAAATTCAAAAAATTTCACACGAACATTTCCATTTGATATTCTGAGATAATTGATGATTTGCTGTAGCCTTATGGAAAATCACTAATTAATATTATATAAATATTATTTTAGCTGATGATTTTATGTTTTTCAACTATACTGCTGTAGTATCCGATGCGCATTCTCAGAAATGCATAGAGAGGCATACAGCTAAAAGAACATATCAGCGCTGTCATATTACATACGTCATTCTTTGATTTTTCACTTTTGGTAAGACATTTTAGTCATTTTATAGTGCATTGTAATAAGTTGCCTATTAGATAAGAAAGAAATAATAAAATAGGTAAAACAAATTTAATTTAGCTAGTCCGTAACAATTTAGTAAAAATGTTAGCAGTGATAAATCGAATTTTGGACTGGATAAAAAGTTTGTTTTGGAAAGAAGAGATGGAACTCACACTTGTAGGTTTACAGTTCTCAGGTAAAACTACATTTGTGAATGTAATAGCATCCGGACAATTTAGTGAAGATATGATTCCCACTGTGGGTTTCAACATGCGAAAAGTGACCAAGGGTAATGTCACAATTAAAGTGTGGGATATAGGAGGCCAGCCCAGATTTCGATCTATGTGGGAACGATATTGCCGCGGTGTAAATGCAATTGTTTATATGGTTGATGCCGCAGATCCAGATAAACTGGAAGCCAGCCGCAATGAACTCCACAGTCTCCTAGAAAAACCACAGCTTATTGGAATTCCAGTCCTTGTGCTTGGAAACAAACGAGATTTGCCAGGAGCATTAGATGAAACTGGTCTCATTGACCGAATGAATTTAAGTGCTGTGCAAGATCGTGAAATTGCTGTTATTCTATTTCATGTAAAGAAAAAGATAATATCGATATTACTTTGCAATGGTTAATTGCACACTCTAAAAGCCAGTCAGGGCATTAGAGTTTTTAACTAGATGTTTCATATATCATGAGATTAATTTACTTTTAAATAAGGAAGACATATTAATTTAGTTGTGAGCAATCATATATATATATATATATATATATATATATATATATATATATATATATAAACAATTTTAATTCATTTTATATAATAATTTATACATACATGAGCCAATACATTACTTGGTTAAATTAACCATATACTATAAGTTTTTATATAAAATTTATAGTAATGTATTAGTACATGTACATGTGTGCATGCATATTTGAACCAGATAAGATTTTATTTCAAATTTTCATTAATCGAAGCTCAATTGCAATAGTTAAATATTTATCTAAATTGTTGATATAACTTCCGAAAAAAAATTATTTATAGCTAACTAGGCGTTAATAAAATGCTATATTAAGTTAATTATGTAATTATTTTGTACATTATGTTATATATTAAATAAGATTATAAAGTTATTTTACCACTGCAAATTTGATGTATAACTTATTAAAGAGAATTTTGCAGTGATCAATAAATTATTCTAATAATGATAAATTTTATTTATAAATGATTATTACTTTGTTATTGCACTTGTAATATTATATTTAAGATCAATAGTTTGTAATTGCAAGTTTTACATACTTTTGCTTTGAAATTTGCTTTGTTATTAAAATTTATTTATATTTTAGGAAATAAATTCATTTTATATGCTATAATATCAGAAATCAAATATCAAAATAAAATTAAGAAAAAGAATTTTTGTATTATATTTTGAACCTATATTGGATATAAATATTATCATTACCATAGGTAAATCTATGGGTAAATGTTATATTTTTTAATTTACTCACTTAGAGAACTTCAGCTATTTTAAAACTATCTATGATATTTGCTTTTGAATATCTACTGTATATTTGATATAGCCATATTCAAAAACAACTAGTACATAGAACATGATTTTTTTAATGCAACGGACAAATTAGCAAACTTTATAAGATTAACGAAATAATAATTCTTTCAGATAAAATATTTATAGGATAGATATTAAAATCATATAAGTTTTTTTGAGATTACTTACTGAGATATCTCAGATTTAGGGAAAATTTTAACAAAATTTTAGGAGTTTGCACAAAGTTGTGGTAATTGCTACAAATTTAAAAATTGTAAACAATCCTGCCGATGTCTTTTTAAAATAAGAGATTAAAAAAAACAGATTCAAAGGTTTTTATCGGAAATTCGTTGAGCGTGAGTAAAATGTCATTAGGGAGATTATAATCTTGCAAATATATATGTATTCATATATTTCTTTAATTATTGGCCTCGCTTATTATTACATTTAACCACTTACAAAATTTTTATTTTCACAATATATTGATTTTTACATATTTCATTACCCATCACTAACATTCGTTTATTTTTCAGATCAAGGGCATTTTTTTTATTTCACTTTATTTCAGCAATCAGAAATACAAAATTAATTTCTACTATACTATATTATATTATACTACTTACTATATTATATTTACAAACACTGTTATATACTCTCGTACTATTATATACACAAATACTATTACTCATTCACGTACTATTATATTTACAAACACTGTTATATACTCTCGTACTATTATATACACAAATACATTACTCATTCACGTACTATTATATTTACAAACACTGTATATTCTCTCGTACTTTATATATACACAAATACTATTACTCATTCACGGTACTATTATATTACAAACACTGTTATATACTCTCGTACATTATATACACAAATACTATTACTATTCACGGTACTATTATATTTACAAACACTGTTATATACTCTCGTACTATTATATACACAAATACTATTACTCATCACGTACTATTATATTTACAAACAACTGTAATAACTCTCGTGACTATTATATACACAAATACTATTACTCATTCACGTACTGTTATATTTACAAACACTGTTATATACTCTCGTACTATTATATACACAAATACTATTACTCATTCAGTACGTATATTATATTTACAAACACTGTTAATACTCTCGTACTATTATATACACAAATACTATTACTCATTCACGTACTATTATATTTACAAACACTGTATATACTCGTGTACTATTATATTACACAAATACTATTACTCATTCACGTACTGTTATATTTACAAACCAGGGTATATATCTCGTACTATATATACACAAATACTATACTCATTCACGTACTATTATATTTACAAACACTGTTATATACTCTCGTACTATTATATACACAAATACTATTACTCATTCACGTACTATTATATTTACAAACACGGAGTATACTCTCGTACTATTATATACACAAATACTATTACTCATTCACGTACTATTATATTTACAAACACTGTTATATACTCTCGTACTATTATATACACAAATACTATTACTCATTCACGTACTGTTATATTTACAAACACTGTTATATACTCTCGTACTATTATATACACAAATACTATTACTCATTCACGTACTATTATATTTACAAACACTGTTATATACTCTCGTACTATTATATACACAAATACTATTACTCATTCACGTACTATTATATTTACAAACACTGTTATATACTCTCGTACTATTATATACACAAATACTATTACTCATTCACGTACTATTATATTTACAAACACTGTTATATACTCTCGTACTATTATATACACAAATACTATTACTCATTCACGTACTGTTATATTTACAAACACTGTTATATACTCTCGTACTATTATATACACAAATACTATTACTCATTCACGTACTATTATATTTACAAACACTGTTATATACTCTCGTACTATTATATACACAAATACTATTACTCATCACGTACTATTATATTTACAAACACGTTATATACTATCGTACTACTATATATACACAAATACTATTACTCATTCACGTACTGTTATATTTACAAACACTGTTATATACTCTCGTACTATTATATACACAAATACTATTACTCATTCACGTACTATTATATTTACAAACACTGTTATATACTCTCGTACTATTATATACACAAATACTATTACTCATTCACGTACTATTATATTTACAAACACTGTTATATACTCTCGTACTATTATGTACACAAATACTATTACTCATTCACGTACTATTATATTTACAATCGCTGTTATATTACTCTCGTACTATTATGTACGCAAACACTATTACTCATTGACGTACTATATTATATTTACAGAAATACAAAAATAATTTCTGATTGCTGAAATAAAGTGAAATAAAAAAAATGCCCTTGATTTGAAAAATAAACGAAAGTTAGTGATAGGTAATGAAATATGTAAATAATTATTTTTATTTTTATCACTGAAATTTATAACTAACTTCGTGCAGTTTAACTATATTTTTACTCATTCTATAATATTTTACCATCATTATCTTGTTTATTTCAATTTTTTTCTTCGTATTTTTTTTTTATTTAAATTTCCATTTGATTATTACTGATGCTACAGCCATTTTATTTTTATGTTTACTTATCTATGGCTACAGCATACAAATGATAACGGATGAAATATGCAGTCATAGATAAAAGAAGAGTATGCAGCATTCAAATTTTGAACCATTTTCACGTAACGGCTGACGCCATCTGCCGTTCTTGTACTTGAAACTTGGCAGCACTGTCTGTCTATGGGATCGTGTTTCTGACGATTGTAATTCTGTTGTCAATTCAGGAAGGGTTTTCTAGTCGATATTTATTGTTGCAGGAACTCCAAAGTGAAACACAATGGCAAAATTAGTGACTCAAGGAGCAGGACTAATATCCAGTAAATATATCTTATTAATTAATTTAGTGTTTGTGAAATTTGTTGTTACATAATAAAATTTCCCATTTACAGCTGCAATTGCTACCGCTCGTCCAAAAGTTTTTCTGTTTTTGAAATACGCTAAAGTGGAACTAACTCCACCTACTCCAGGAGATATTCCTCAAATAACCGCTGGACTGAAACGCCTTGTTCAATCTGCTAAAACTGGGGGCTACAAAAATCTAACTGTTCGACAGGCATGGTTGAATACTCTGGTTGGAGCTGAAGTTCTTTTCTGGTTTTATATCGGGGAGTGCATAGGAAAACGTCACCTTGTTGGTTACAATGTTTAAATTTTGTGAAAAATATTATATAACAGTAAATATATACTAGATACCATAGTTTCGAGAAGTTTTAATCCATCATCGATGATTAATTTAGTTTCAGATTTATAAACAAGGAAATTATTATAACATAAGTTCATTAGTAAAAGCAGTCATTTAGATAACGTTTTATTGGTCAATAAAATATGAAAAAATTCAACACAAATTCTTAATAAATGATGATAACTAATGACAATATAGTACTATGCTCAATTGAACTGAATATGGTGATTTAACAGAACAAAATTCTATAAGATTATTTTTCTTGATCATGATAATATTTTCATGACTTCATTTCAACTATTTCGGAAGACTTAAAAATGTATTTTATAAATTTATATGCTTATAATATGTTGTAACACATTATAAGTAAAGAGTAAAGATATAATTAATATAATATAATTGGTCAAGAAATGAATAATATGTATAATTAGTTAAAAAATGAAAAAGATCTATATATATATTTACCTTGAAAGTATGAAGAAAAATAATCTATTTCGAATAAATGCAAGCTCAATACAAATTATTTTATGAATAAAAACAGTGTTGACATGAGATTTAAATAGCTCATGAGATAATATTAATGCAGTCATTGTAATTAAACTACAGAAGAAACAAGCAAATTATTTTGTAATATAAATTGTATTCTACATTAATCCTGTAACACTTTGTATTGTACCCCCATATTTCTTTGCTACGTTTAGTTGTGCAACAGCAGCATCTTTTAAAGAATACAAATGGGTCATTTCCATTTCAGTTTTTGCTAGGCATAATGCTTTTTCAAACATTTCAATTGCACGTTCAAGATTCCCTCGTTGAACCTCAATAGTTCCTAAAGTTTCATAGCCAAATTCACATTTGGGATCAAGTGAAATAGCTTCATTAATCAATTGAACTGCAGTATCAACATCACCTGTCCATTGCAACCTTAGTAATCCTTTATGAACATAAACAATAGCATTATTAGGCTCAATTTCAATGGCTTTAGAGAAATATGAATCTGCTTTGGAGTATTGTCTTTGATCACAAAGCACTTGTGCATATAAAGTATAGCACTCTATACAGAGAGGGAATTTTTTAATGGCATTGTCAAAGGCACCAATTATTTCTTTTGCCTTATTCATGTCCTTAACAGCAAAAGCATATCGATGGTCTGTATATATTTTTTGGACATAAGCAATAGGAAAATTTGGATTCAGGTTTACTGCCTTTTCAAAATCTGACTTAGCTTCTTCAATTGCACTCATTAAGAGATGTACCTTAAATAATTAAATAAAATAGTCATTGAAAATATAATTGAAACTCTTAAGTAAAATTCCATAAATTTATTATTGTGAAATCAAAGTATCATTATCCTTACTTTTGTGAAAATACTATATTCAAATCAGTAAAAATAATTTTCTCAATTCAAAGTCATTTCTTAAAAATTGCAATAAATATGATATCTCATATTGTAGGGTTATTAGATAGATTAACAACTTTATTAATGCTATTATGTTATAATATTCAGACTTACTTGCCCTCGATGATGGTAAACATCCGGGTTTTGATCATCTACTTCAGCGGCAGTTTTAAAATCTTGCAAACATTGGTCAACCTTTTCTTGTTGCATATATAAGGTAGCCCTTTTAATTAATGCATTTACCTTAACTTTCTTAGGAGCATCTTGATTGTTTATAATAGTGTCAAAATCTGTCAGTGCCTCATTATGCTGCCCAACTAATAAATAAAATGTTGCACGTAGTACTAGAGCTTCCATTTTATATTGTGCCTCAGCTTCGCTATATTCAATTTCTTCTGTACATGCAGGAATAATAGAATCATAATCTTCTTTCTTCAAAGCAGTTTTGAGCACGAATAAAGCCTTTGAGAGGTTCTTCACTACTAGGATTTGTAATAGTAATTTTACATGGATCCTCAGAAAATGAAGAAAAATAAGACTTTATAAAATTAGTAGAAGGCATTACAGGTTTTCTATTTTTTATACTCTCTTGAGCATGCGTGCGACCTAATTGTTTCAGAATACGATCAGCAGTTATTAGAGATGTTTGATTTTCAAAACCTTCAAGTATGCAAACGGCTGTTATATCTTCTAAGCACTCTTCTAACTCATTTGTGTTTTCATATGCTCTAGCTCTGCGAGATAGCGCTTTTATGTACTTAGGATTCAATTCTAGGGCCATAGTACATTCTTGTTTTACTTTACTCCACCTCTTAAGTTGCTCATATGCAGCTGCACAATTTTGATAATATGTTGCTATATCTGATTTTTTATCTGTTGGGCATTCTTCGATTGCTTTGCGATACATTAAAATAGCTTCATCATATTTACCATCTTTAAAAAGCATGTTTCCCTTATTTTTATAACTCTTTGCCTTTTCAAAAGGATCTTGAGATGTTGTGCTTTGTTCTTCAGCTGCAGATTCATCCAGAGATATTGATTTTTTATCTAAGCTCAATTTTTGTGCTGCATCGGGTTTATTTTTATTAGAACTATTTCTCAAATAGAGATAACCTAAACCGATAGCTACCGGCGCGCCCATTAATATTGCTAATTGCCATGATGGAAAAGTAGAACCGGTGCTTCCACTTGTCATAGTAATTTTAATCCCTTTGGAACACTCTAGATTTTTACCTCAAATTTTTCGCGTAAAAACGAACCGTTTTAAACTTGTCACAGAATCACCGCCTATCCATTGACGTTTCTATTTAAAATACGCTAAGTGACTGAAGGCGTTTCTAATTAGTATATAAAATAAAAAAGCGATAATTTAATAACAAGTTAAAATGACAAGCATGATTGTCATGACCCACTATAGATTGCTCGAAATTATTTAAGCAGTTGATATTAATGATGAAAATGTATGAATTTATGTAATAACTTACAGAACAGTATTGAACCAAATAGAATAAAGTTATTGAAGTATTAAGTCGTACGATATGAGTTTCATTAGAGTGAAATTATATTTGGAATGATTTATGAACATTTGCAGGTTAATTTTATATACGAATTTTAATCGTTAATATTTAATTAACTGAGCGCACATTAACTAATACACCAATTGTCTGTATCTTATAATACATACATTATCGTATAATAACAAAAATTATGTTACCTAACATTATAGATTTTTACACGCTCTGTTATCTGAGAAAACGTTGATATACATTTTCAAAATTTGCTAGTGACATCTAATGTTATTTCCTGAAAATAACATAACACAATTGACATTAATATTTTTTATTTAAGAACAACACCTTGACAGCTTGACACTGTCTTCATGTTTTGACACATCACAAAACCTTATCAGGGCATTGAATTTTGGAAATAAATATAAAATGCAATTTGATTTATCATAACGTTGTGCTATTAATAATATTAATTATTTTATTTTGCTTATCAAATTTAATTGAATAACATATCAGGTTTTTGTTTTTGAGAAAGGCAATGCTAATTTCACTATGGATTCAAATAATGGAAATGATTCATGGTCTGCATAAAATATTTCATGTGATACATTTTTATTAAGCACATTTAAATAAATTGTTTATTTACTTTAGGTTGGCAGATTTGGAAACTGCTTTGGCCGATGATTGCACTTGCAATGATATATACACCATTTGCCGAGGTAAATTGATTCCTGAATATTTTCGACCTGCTGTATGGAAAGCTTGTTTGGATATAAAACGAAAAGGAAACCAAATATCACAATTCAATGAAATATTTGATTTGCCAAATCAGAACAGTTTACGAGAGCATTGTCAGCAGTTTGTTGATAAGCTAGGAAATGAGGAATATGATAAAGTATCTGTGGTTTCTGATTTAGAATCTGTTTTGACATTTTATTGTAAAAATAGACATCTAGAATATGAATCAAATAATGGGTGGATAGAAATTTTATTACCCATACTTGCATTAAAATTTTCACTTTCCGACACCTATAACTTGTTTGAAAATATAAGAGATAGTTACATTCCAAGAGGGTGTGAGAATAATGGGAATACATTTCACGTATTTCGATTATTACTTCAATATCATGATCCTGAGTTGTGCTCCTTTTTAGATACAAAGCGCATTAAACCAGATTCATATACATCTCAATGGTTTTTGACATTATTTGCATCTACTTGCAGATTGCCAGTTCTCATGTCTATGTGGGATTTGTATTTTCAAAGGGCAGATCCTTTTTTTGTTTTTTTCCTAGCATTGATCATGATAGTAAATCAAAAGGATCAAATTTTACTTTTAAAAAACAAATCTAAAGAATATATTACTGAAACTTTAGCAAATATGCCTTGTGAGTTAGAATTAGAAGATATTGTAGACTTTTGTAGTTTAGCTAGTTATTATGAGAATAAAACTCCAAAATCATTCAAAACAAAATTACTAGCAGTATTATATGGAACACATGTGAAAGATGATGATTTTGTAATTTCTCAGGCGCTATGTCTCCCTGTTTCAGTTGAAGAATTAGTTGACAATTCATCCCCAAATACCCAAAATTCATTAGAAATTGTCCGTTTCTTCCTTGTTGATTGTCGACCTGCAGAACAATATAATGCTGGGCATTTTCCTACAGCTTTTCATTTAGATTGTAATCTTATGCTACAAGAGCCTGCAGCATTTTCTGTTGCTGTTCAAGGTTTGTTATCTGCACAAAGACAAGCACTTGCTGTGAATTCACAAGCTGGCGGAGAACATTTATGTTTCCTTGGATCTGGGAATTTAGAGGAAGATCAGTATGCACACATGGTTGTAGCATCATTTCTGCAGAAACAAACACAATTTGTGTCATTACTTACAGGAGGCTTTGCTGCTATACATAAATATTTTGGAAATCAAGTTGATGATTATTTAAGAGACCATGATATTGCTTTGTGCAATATTTGTGCGAAGGAAGGAAGGTCACAGTTTAATATGAGCAAGTCAGATAAAAACTATTTAGCACCTTCTGGAGATTTACTTGGAAAACTATCTGCTGCTATGAAGAGCAAATCAGCCGAAGTTAAAGGAAAACTGTTTGACTATATAGTGAATCCTAATGTAGGACAAAATACTGTAATTACAGATAGACATGTTTTGAGCAGTGAAAGAAATGGTAAAAGGTATAGAAACGTAGCACCTGTTTTTAGTATCGACGATGAAAATGATGATAGCACTGTATCCGAACCGCCTTCGCACAAAGAAGAGAAAGAAATTATTAATGTACAAGAATGGTTGAAAAAGCCAGAAGTAATAAAATCCTTTAAATGTCAAGAAGTGCAATTAAATGGATATATGTATGATAGTCATTTATTAGTGACTAACACCCACATGATTGTTTTAAGAGATTTGCAAGATGCAAAAGGAAAAGCTCAAGTTATAGTTAGCCGACCGTTATCAAATATTGTCAAAATAACTGCAAAGAAACGTCATAGAGACTTAATTACATTTAAATATGGCATTCCAAGTGGTGACACATTACTTATATCAGATATGGATAAGTTTTTAATTCCAAATGCTAGTGATGCAACAACTATTATATCTAAGCAAATTGTTATGCAACTTAATAGAGATAGTATAGAATGATTTATATCTATATTTTTGACCTGATTTACAAAAAAATATTACAAGTTAGTCATCTGTAAATTATTTTTGCAATAAATTGAATATATGTGTTATATTATAATTAGTTATTATTAATATATGAATAACAATAAATTAAATGAACAAAGATAAATTCGATGAATAATTATTTTATTGATTACATAATTACTTCACTGCATTTTTCTGTATAATGTATCTGTTTCTTTATGAGAGAGTAAATAATATAGATACTTGGTTTTTCAATTCTTTTCTGAAAACATTAAAGCATAAAATTGTGATGATACTGAATGTTTTATATAAGTAAATAATAATAAGTTTGCAAATCATTATGGCAAATAATACATTTTGCTAAAAAGTTCTGAACTATTTGAAATTTGTATTCTATAAATCTTCTGCGGTTTTTATTGATATCATTTTCTAGTCTGGGGAATTTGATGAAGTTGTATAATAATATTATTTCCATGACTTATTTTTTGAAACACTTGGCAAAAATATAAAACTGTCTGGTCCATTTGGTCGAACCATACCGACTTTGTTTGAGAGCTGGAATAACGTTAATTGGAATTTAAGATTGATAGGAGAATGCTTCTGCCGCTCGAAATTAATACCCCATGTTAAAATTCGTTCTGAGTGGAATAGCAACCCTTTCTAGTAAGAAAATATAAACCTTTCATTTAAATGAAAAGTTTATATTTTCTTACCTGAACAACAAAAATTAACAATATCATTTAATTAAATTTTGCCTTATATTTGGAATAAAAAATATATTCCTTAATAATAACAAACTAATCAATTTTACAATTGATTTCAAAAAATTACTGCAAAATCTTAAACATGTTGAAACTGCAACTATGCGTGTATGGTATCAACTACATCAGTATAATGGCATGCATAAGGAATATTTCTTTGAAGTACATATTTGCTTAAGTTTTTGTAAGCTATAACATATCTAATTGTCATTTAAAAGTTCTAATTACATAAAACAAAGTTTATATATACTATATAATTGATAACATGATATTCAAAAATTACTGCAAATCCTGTAACAGTTAAACTTTTAAACTATTGTTAAAACCCGAGTGAGAAGTTTTCTCGACGTTTCCAAGAATTCTTAATCCAAGAAACTTTTCTTAGTTGGAGCAAAATGCTGTTTTGTTTTTTTGCTTTATTTTTGGAACCCACAATTATATATTCAGCACCTAAAAAGGTTTGCAATTCCTGTCCGCTGAGTGATCTGTATTTGACAAATTTGCGGTCGGTGCAAATATGTGAAAACTGGGTGTATCTTTCGCATATTATAATCTATTGCGATTGTTCATTCTTGTAGTTCATTAATCTTTTGTAATTAACGAGTAGAGAATACTATAATTTTACTCATTGTTTCAGTACATTATATACAAAGAGAACTGCATTATTGAAACACAGAATCCGTTTATCATGACTCGTTATTATAACGTAGTAACAGTGGTGTGCTAATATTTCTTTTGTCGGAACGCTAAAATTAAAAAACCGGTTTATAAACCGGTTCAAAAACCGGTTTTCATGTTTGTTCCGGTTCCGTTCAAAAAGGAAAGAAACAAAAATCATTACAAAACTTATTTTATGCACATATATGTATGTTTATTACAATAATAGGTACATTTAATAAAAGTTAGTTGAATTATAATTTATAAAATTTACTTATTAAATCATTTTCTGAATGTTAGCGATTTAAATTAACGACGTTCCGGCGCGTTCTGGCCCGACAACACCACTGCGTAGTAACACTATCAGGAAAAAGTCTGATGCAGCAATGCCCAAAAATTATAATTTATTAATAGCCAAAATATGTAATAAATATTTATATGTAATAAAAGTTTTTATTGTTCATAGACCATGGATTTTGAAATTGGTTCGTTTTATTGTATAAACGATTACTGGCACAAAAAATGCATAAAAAACATCCCTTGGACCCATTCATTGTCCTTGAAAATCTCTGCAGTGCACGAGCATTTAGTATAAATATTCCAACACATTGCCCTATTTTGAAATATTTACAATTTTATCTAACCTATCGTGGAATGCAGATTAATGTTAATTGGCACTAAATAGCAACAGCAAACTAAAGTGTGTACAGACTTTGAGTAATTAGTGATAAGTACGTAAATTTACGTTTTAGAAGTAAAATTCAAGAGCAGAAGTTTCTTTCTCTTTCGAATTGGCTGCTGTATCGATCGCGTTATAGCACAGGTTCATTTTAATTCGGTGCGTTCATACGCCAGGAAATAATTCAGTCAAAATTTTAAGCTAGAATTTTGTTAGCTTTTAATTGGCAATCAATAAAGCTAAATTAAAAAAATGTCATTTTGCGGTCAAAAATGTTTATTGGGCATATGTATATCAAATGACCAGATATTTTATAGAGATTTTAATAATGTGTACACATTTTGTGTGAATTTTTCTGGGTTCCGTACTAAGATTTTTAATTACGGTACGGAAAGTTCCAGGAATTTGCCTTAAGGCACGATGCCATGCACCCACTAGTTAACTTCCCGTAGGGTAAGTTATAGTAATTTCAAAGGGTTCTGAATATTTTGGCATACCTTAGAAAAAATGGATGTATGTGTGTGTGTGTATGTGCGTGTGTGTGCGGATACAAATTTTCGTCGACGATTCCGAGAACACCGATCAACCGATTTAAATAATTTAAAAAACATTTGATTCGTACTGATAAGAAGACGTGCTGATTAGTTTTTGGTAGAGGCAGGTCTAGCCGTTCCGAAGATACGGGGCAAAAAGTGCCAAAAACGGTAACACGGTTTTTAAGAGAACGGAGCGTCCGATTTTAAAAATTCAAAAAACATTTTACTTGTATTGACAAGATAAAGAATTGATTGAATTTTCATGAAGGCAGGTCTAGCGGTTTCGGAGATCTAATGAAAAAAGTAAAACAAAAAGCCATTTGGCGGTCAGAAATGATCATTAGACATATGCACATCAAATTATCAGATATTTTATAGAGATTTTTACAATAAGTATGAATTTTGTTTACATTCCTATGGTTTCCGTACCAATGTTTATCTGTAAGACGGCGACGCGGCTTTGACATTTCGTCTCTATGCAGTTAAAGCAGTACGATTGCTTTGAAAAAAAGTTCAGAATATCCAAACTATGCCAAAATAAAGAAAACTTTTTTTTCAAACAATTTTTTTTTGTTTCTCAAAAATCTAATTTCTTCGAAGTAAATTTTTTTCAAAAATGTTAATCGCTTTTAAAAAAATAACAATTTTTGGTACAGGAAGTTCCAGCAATTTGCCTTAAGGCACGATGCCTTAATTGCCTTAAGACAGAATTCCACTTACAGCTAGTTTTATTTTAGATTAGGGAACGATGAACGCAAACGTTTTTCTATGAACGTATCGTATCGTATCGAATGCTCGTAGCCCGTAGTACGATTTTCGGTCGCGTTTGCGCTGCTTGATAGACGGCGACGGCAAAGCGAGGAAGCGAAGTCACACCTATCTTCACGCGAGACCAATGTCACCGGCTTAACAATCTATCAAATTTGCCGGGCCGTCGACTGGACAATTGTTTCACAAATGATGTTATTTTGTCCAACAATAAATAATAGTCCCAGTGTTTTAAAACGTCAGCGATACGCTGCAAAGTGTACAAGTGTCATATATGTTCTGTAGTCGTGTCTGCATATCGATCCGTTTTGCCATTGCCTTGAAAACGCCATATTGTATGTACTTTACGTAGTTATATCCAACTTTTGAATTAAATGTGTTTTAAGTGTTTAATGTTATTTTCCTAAATCTTGTATTTGATTAGTAACCCTTAATCATGGATAGAAGGAAGCTTTCCACTTCTGGTGATACTTTATACCAAATATTAGCCATTCCAAAAACTGCCACTCAAGATGAAGTTAAGAAAAGTTATAGGAAATTGGCGTTGAAGTACCATCCTGATAAGAACCCAAATAATCCAGAGGCGTCTGAAAAATTTAAAGAAGTAAACCGAGCCCATATGATACTTAGCGATGTCAGCAAAAGAAACATATATGACAATTATGGATCTTTAGGAATGTATATAGCTGAGCAATTTGGCGAAGAAAATGTTAATGCATACTTTATGGTAACATCCACTCGATGTAAATTACTATTTTTGTTCTGTGGTCTTATTACTGGATGCTATTGTTGTTGCTGTTTGTGTTGCTGCTTTAACTTCTGTTGCGGCAAGTGTAAACCTAGACCTCCAGAAGACTCTGGTGATTACCATACATTAAATCCAGATGTAGCTGAGTTACAAAGAGGTGACCCAGTTACACAACAACCAGGTCCGCAAGGCGCTGCTGCCTCACCCGGAGCAACATTTGCAATGCCCGCTCCTGGAGCAACAGAAAATACTAATTTAAATCCTAGCGATTGGCCAATTTATACTCCTGATATGTCAGGGGGTGCAGCTACAGTTACCAACGATCCCCTGAACCCACAGTGGTAGATGACTTATGATTGAAAAGCAAATATATTAAGTATTTCAAACACATCTATATTTATGGCATGTTACGATTCTTTCCAACTATGTAATTTTAATCAACTCTTCCCATGATGTTACTTGTAATTTATTTGCTAAAATAGTGTTTCATTTTGGCAAGTAATACAATGTGGATCTTACTACTAAATAATGACGACAGGTTTTATTGGCACAATTCTAAAATATATTTATATACTTTAGACAAAAGAAAAATACATAAATAATCCTGGTTCTGAATTAGGTCAAGGTGTTAAAATAATTGTCAAAATATGTTCTAGTTAACTTTCTGATTTCTGAAAGTGAGTCAAATGATATTTGTATTATTTCATATTACATGGAATGTTTTGTATTGTATTTTTAACTTAGTCATTTATTGTTAAGCTTATAAGTAAAGTAATTTTAATGTTTATAATATGACTATTTAATTACAGTTTATTGCATTCTATTGTTAATTTTCTTATTTGGTTTGTGCAATAATTATTGCATTTTAAACGGAATCGAATACTATGAAATAACTTGTGAAAAAAAACATGTTTTGTTCATAATAATGACCATCAATAAGTAAAACGTGTTATATATAATAAGAAGAGCATACTATTAACCTGAAGACAATAATTTTTTCTTGCAAATATTTGCATCATGTTCATTAATATTTGTAGATATGCAACTTTTTATCTAGTCACGGTTAAAATGATAAAATTGCACATTCCAAATTTATTTTTGGAACTACATTGATGAATTTTATATTATAACCTACATTTGGTTAATTACATAACACAAAGTATTTGAGTATTAACATAAAAATGTAAATGTAAAAAACCACATTGAAATTAATGTTGTTTATTTGCAGAATAATCAAAATTTTTGTGATACTTTTCCACATTTAATGTTTAATCATTAGTATATATTATATATACTAACATACACCGAAATTGTTTATTTTGATATATTGTTTATTTTTAGAAATTTCTATATAAACAAATTTGAAGCTATACAAACTTTGTAGAGTTTAATCAGTTATTATCAGTTATTTTTTTCAGTTTAATAATTGATTTCATATTTAAGTTAGACTTTTTTATTCTAAAAGATAAAAGTAATTTTCAAACAGTACATAAAAAATTATTGTATAAACTAACTTATTGTTAGTTAAAGTTGGCAAGTTTGTGAAAGAATGTTTTTTGTAGTTTTATTTAGTGTATTTGCTTTGAATTGGATTTCATTTGAAAAACTTATTTATCTTCAATATTGAAGAAAATATTTAGACTTGATTTTTAAGTATTAAAAGGTACGTCTGAGTAAAATTTATGAAAAATCTGTATACTGAAGGCACTCGTGCATTTAACAATTGTAAAATAAATATCAAGTGAAAGTGATGTAATTTTTAGAATTTATTTGAGATTGTTATCTGAGAATAAATGTATACTCAGAAAATTTTGTTCGTGATATATTTCATTTAATATTAAGAACTACGTTTCCATAGTTTTTTCATTCATAAGTGGTGTAAAAATAAACGTCTTTTATTGATATATTTTTTCAAAATATACATAGGAAGTTTATTTTAATAAATATTTAGTAGATTTCAACCATATCACTGGCGGAAAATTATGAACTAATTGCCATTTTTCATTATAGTTTATCATAGCTGATAATATTTCATAAGTATTTATTAAAACACAATACAGAATGTTTATGAAATAATGATATTTGCTTGATTTGCGTTTAGATTCACGATTTCTTAAATCTTTGGCCTAGTTACATGGTAAGGCATTACAGGTCAATATGATTCACATTGAACTTTTCGATTAAATATGTTCAATATTCATTAAGTACATATGTTAATGTAGGAATACCAAGTTTAATGTAATAAATGTAATTGGTAAAAATTATCTATTTGACAGATATTATTAACAATCGTTACTGTATCATAAATATGGTAAGAATTAGATGTATATCATCTACTGTATAATATTAGAACATGAATTACAAAATAGTACCAAGTTATATACATATATGGAATATATAAATGATTCAAAATCTATAATGCAAGTTCTGTATCATTGGGCAAATATATTACTTCAAAAATATGTTGACTATTTTATTATTTATTTATTAAGTTTACTTCATTCGATTGGTTCATAAAGCAGTTGTTTCATTTTTAATTAGAATATATTTGATATAATACAGGCTAATATTTAATTATTGGTTGAATCAAATGAGTATATATATATATATATATATATATATATATTTTTTTTTTGAAAGTTTGTGCGCTATTTTTATGAAATATTTTCAACAAACTTTTTGTTAGACAAAATGTAGAGGTCTACAACATAGTTTTTTTTTTAGTTTTGTTAAAAATTGACACTTACAGCTTACAAAATTTAAAAAATCTATTTTATATATGTTCAAATATCTGCCTTTGCCAAAAATTAATCAGTACGTCTTCTCATCCAAGGAAATCGAATGCGATTTGAATAATTCAAATGGGTTGATTTACGCTCTTGGAATTTTTGATCAAAATTTGTATCCGAATGTACATACATACATACTGCGCACACATACATATACATCCATTTTTTCTAAGGTATGCCAAATGTTCAGAAAACCTTAAACCGTAAAGATATGCCAAAATGTTAATTTACGATTTTTTTTAAATATAAGAATGTCCAGAAAAATATTTTATGAAAACTTCCATTGTTTAAATTTCATAACAAATTTATTTTCACTAGCAATTTACTGGATATTTTTATTTTCTAGTATAAATTTGTTTCTAAAAATTTCATTTATCAGATCCGATGTTTATATCGAACGGAAGTTTTACCATATTTTTACCTTGCGTAGCCGTTGGAAATGGGAAAAAGTCGAACTCTTGGGAAAACAAAGGGGTTTCTCGGAGATGGGAGCTTTTGAATTATGGGACATTTATGCACCATTTTATTGAATAAATAACTACTTCGTACATGTTGAGGCTGCGGTGATATAATCCCAAATGGAGTCAGCGCATGTTCAACTTTTAAAATAAAAATATCAATTTTTATTTGAAATACTAACGACTAACTGAAAATAATGATCAATAAACTTTTATAATAATTTGTAATAATGAGACCTCATTACTGACCTCAGTAGTGAGCAAATTACTGAGTAAAAAGAAAACAAAAAAATAACTTTCAAGAGTGTTTGAAACTAGGTCTTTGACTACAGTTTGAAATTATGAATCAATACGTTGAAAATGTTCCAAAATTTAGTAGGAGCTCAATGCCAAAACAGGATATAAGAGATGCCTTTTACTTACTTAAGAAATGTAAAAGATGCAGAATAGATAAATAAAATTCTACTTAGAAAGAAAAACATTAAAGGGTCGCATGGAACCCTAGATTTACGTTGTCCCTCAGCCGATTGAAAAAGGTTAAACATAATGAATATACAAATTTTCCATCTATCTTCTACGCGATGTTTTTATATATATTATTATAGAAAAACTTTTAATGCAGATTTATACAAAATATATCGGTAAATAATTAAAATATAGCAAGTTTCTTCAAGAGCTTATCGCATTTACATGCTGATGAAATAATGATCGTTGAAGCGAATTTAATATTTTCGTACTTTCCAGTTCGCGACCGCGAAGAAGTTATTCGTAAACTTTCATGCAAAGTTAGGAATCCTTTGAATATTCTTCACCTCGGTGACATTTTATAAATTGACGGGCGATATGGGGCCTTACATGTATGTATTTGTAATAGGGGCGCTGGTAAAAATTCTATTCCTGCCGTTTTAAAATTTTAAGTTTTAATTTATATATAATTATAAATATAATTTATTGCATATTGCATAAAGTACAACTAATATCATAAGCTTCTTACAATATTCATTCTATTTAATTTTGTGCAAATTTAAAGTATAATTTATATTTAATATATTTTGTGTTGAAATTTAATATCACACAGTTTCATCAAAATTCCAGAAGAGTTAATCTGAGGTTTTCCTTGTAAGCTACACTAATACGTTGAATTGTACACAATACCACTCCGGCGGCGGCCTAGTCCGAAAAGTGAAAGTGTCTTTCCGCTTACTTTTCTTTCCAAAACTCGGATTGAGTTTGGTAATGGAAAGAGGGTAAGCACCAATTTGGAGGAAACAGCGAAATTTTCTCATTTTTGGACACAATTCGTACAGCGTACACTTGCGACTTTAAGTACAGGTGTGCAAATTGCCTCAATACTACCACCTGAGGCACCGAACTGTGTCAATTGTGGGAGTCAACACGCTGCCTACTATTCCAAATGCGCTTTACACTCCTTAGCTTTCTGGCCTAGTCTAAGGTGAAAGTGCCTTTCCGCTTACTTTTCTTTCCAAACTCGGATTGGGTTTGGTAATGGGAAGAAGGTAAGCACCAATTTGGAGCAAACAGCGAAGTTTCCTCATTTTTGGACACACATCGTACACTTGCGACTTGAAGTACAGATTTATGAAGTGCCTCAATACTACCAACTTAGGCGTGTGTCAATTGTGAGGCCAAATACTCTGCCAATTACTCCAACTGGGCCGGCCGTGGTCCCGTGGTAAGAACACGGGCTGGCAAATCCTATTCCCGGGTTCAGTTCCAACGTCGGCTGGCTCAGTATCAATGCAGCTTGATACCAAATTTTCACTTGAAATTATAGATTTCAAATATGATCCAAAGTAAAAAATAGCCTTCCGTGATAATAATACGGGATATAATACTTATATCCGAGTATAAAAATGCAAATTCGGAGAGCCAAATATAAAAATTATTCTTCGGCTCTCATATTACTACCTTGAGAATGTTTATCTCCAGTGAGCAGCCGTTCAGCTCCGAGGTGGCGGTATGTGTAAACTTATACCTTTTCTCCTACATTTTTACCTACACACATATTGCACCTTGTGAGCCTATGGGGAACATGAGTCCCATAAATAATGTGCTAATAATAAATATTACAAAATAATGCAGTCAAATGATGCGAGGCATTCGCTTTCTGACGACCCAGTTGGAGATAAGAGACCAGCAAATATTGCCGAGAGAACGAAAAGTTGAATGGAAAATTGTTTAAGTTTAGTTTGCGAGCAGATAAATATATTTTTTTATTTTCCTAGGCAATTTGTAAGTTATCATGGATAAGGATCTTTACCGATTTTTTTGGCATATTCATTTTGTAGCAAATTTATTAAATTTCTGCGACTAATATAATATCTTAAACTTAAATTTTTCGTCAGCTTTTCAGAAATTATCAGTTATGAATTGCATAGTATCAATTAGGTAGTATATACACAAATCAGAAAGTTGACTTCAGACAAAATGTCACTATTATTCTTTAACTGCCTAGTCATCTTCAATATTTAAGTACAATTTCCCCAATAATTTATATCATGCCATTCAATCAAAATACGGTATCGTTTCATTTATTAGTTGCCTTCAAACGCTATTGGAGAAGTTGCAATTCTTTTGGATGATTAGATATCATGTTTATGATATTATTACTTCAGAACGAATGTTCCTGACAGCTTTATATATTGTTTCCTATTTTATTGGTCATTTATTCCGATATAGAAAAACCAACAGCATCGTATTGCAAAAGACTGGCATTAAAATTAATCATGAAATTTGTTATTGTTCTTATTGTGGACAGAAAAATACATTGAAACCATTCTTAGTTGGCTGATACAGGGTATAAAAATTTACAAAAAACGCTGTTGAATTTTTTTTATCTCGAACAGGCGGTCGAAACGAATTATTTCAAACTAGTATAAGTAAACTATTTTTTTCGAATTTATTATTTATTACAAACCCATATGACAGCTTTTAGACTAATCTATTTTTTTCCAACTCTCATCCGTGATTATAGAGCGACTTTTCGTATTAGCGATACAAACAGCCTACCCTCGTTTCAAGTACTAAAAGAGTCGAGGTTTAGTTGCATCTGGCTAATTGAAGATTTGGACAAAATCCAAATCGTGTTTGTTTTTTTAGAAGTATTGTAGTAGAGCAAAAATATCCCCTAAAGTTCAGCAATACATCAGTAGGGGAGAAATTTAAGATACAAAAGCCATTATGGATTACGAAAATATACGAGTTGTTAGTTTGAAGTCGTAGTTTTAAATGTATATTACAAAAAATAAATGTGTTGAAAATTATTTGGAGAGGAATTATAAATTCAAGCATCTACTTCCCCTATAGAGAGAAAATTCTTGCTAATATATTTTGGAGGGCAATGTAACAAAGTGTGCCATAACCGTGTTTTCAGTCATGTAAATACATTTATAAAAGTCATTTGATTATTTACAATAATTTTTTTCTAAAATATATTTTGTTCATTGATATAAGTTTAAACAAATATATTAATCAACAGTATTGAACTGTTGATTGATCCATCAGATTCAAATTTCAACCCGGTGGATTTGTGTAAAAGCCGCAGCAAAGCGTGGCCGAGTATGCTAATATATATATACAAGAATTAATGATTATATAAGATTAAATTGCAAATATATTGTTCTCTTTAATTTTTTCCACCAGCGTAATTTCACTCGGATGCTGCCGCTTTGGCGGAATCTCGCAATTTGCGAGTGGAAAGGGTTCATCGTTATATTTATTGGTTCCATCAGATTGGTTCCAAAAGCACATAAACAAGGCAGTGAATATTCTAATAATTTTGCAAGGAAGTTATCAGACCAAATTCATTCCGAAGAATTCAATATGATCTATTTTAAGTCTTCTAATAAGTAAAAAGTCATTCTATATTTTGGCACCATTATCACCGTAAACTGTGTTATATTTTATTTTTTAGTCTCATGTAGAAGATCAAAAATAAAGAATAAAAGTATATTTGCAGGAGAGCACACAACAAAATAATTTTTTCCTGAGCTCCAAAGAATTTTATTGCCTTTCCTGGTTAACGAAGGGTTTATCCAGGGCGCGTCACATATGGATAGGCAAAGATTGTTTCCAAATCGAAATAGAAACCACAATAAACGTCTGATATGATTGATAGCCCATTACTGTGGTATTATTGCTGAATGCATGCATTGAACAGAAGCTCAAATGCACACCCCGTGAGGATTTGACGCCAGTTACATAGAACCAATTATAATCTCCAATGCGAAAGAAAATAAAGTGTCGGGGTAAAAGTAATATTGGGTTCAAGAATATGTTGACAGCACATGTACCCAAATTTGTATATATATATAATATATAATAAAATGATATTACCAAAGGCTAGTTGGTAAGCTAACAATAGGTTAACAAATCTGATCCGAAATATGAACAAAGGTTAGTATGAGAGTTTTTTCAAAAGCGCTTTACGAATAGGCTATATATTTTCAATCAATTTTATTTCAAAACATATTTTTGATGTATTTGTGCAAATAATCTTGTTACTGCATGATACCAGGCTGTCAGAATTCAAAGTTCATAATTATAATAATTATATAATTACGTTAATCAACCTGTTTACAAATTTTAATTTAACAAACTGTCGTGTATCATATGTTACTCATTGAAAACGCGAGTTTCATATTTCTTCAAGATATATAAGAACAATACGTATAAAATTGGTAAGTATAATTATAACGCTCAAGTAGTATAATTTTTCATAAACATTTCTGTTGAAATATGAATTCGATATCAAAGAACATGATAAGGAAATAATTTAAATATGATGCAGAATTAAAACATTGATAAAAGAGTAGCTGGCATACATATATAATTATTAAACAATTGAACTGAAAGTAAACATATGTGCACCACATAGTGAATTTGTAAGTGTTATTTGATTACGCACTTATTGAATATAATTTTAATTTAAAAATTTATACAGATTATTTTAATTATAAAAATGGATTACCAAATATTCTTGCAATTTTTCTTTGTATATATTACTAACAGCTTAGTTTTGGTATTCTACATAAATTCTGGTAACCTGAGAATTGTAATATGGTAATATAGTAAGCTTATATATATATATATATATATATATATTTATAAGAAGCCCTAGATTCGATGACGCATATGCTATTCGATATATTGTAACACATAATCCTGTCTGAGAAAATGATAGACTATTAAAAGGCGTCAAGAAGGGTCTTATTTTTACACTTGCTTAAACTAGAATTCAACAACCAAAAAAATTTATAGGTATTTTGCCCTAAGGCAAGTTGCATAAACTTCCCAACATGTGTAATAATAATAATTGATTTAAACAACCGAAGTTGGAATTTAGCTGTTTTTGAAAATTTTTGACTGTGTTCTTCGCCAATAAAGTTTTGCTTTATGTATTTGACAAAAAGCTAATCAATGCCTTTTACAAAATCTGTAATTATATTAATTATAGTGCAAAAACACGTGCTTGTATGTCCTAAAAGAGCATCCTATTATTTCAAATATTAATGGATTTATGTAATGAGCACTAGCACTAAATCCTACGTAAGTAAGATTTTAGTAATATTTGAGCGAAATTGTCGAATGAAGTTATAATCAGTGACAATTTAATTAGAATTCACCCAAAATTAGAAGATTTTAGTTTTATGTAATATTGCAGGTTTCAGGTATAATCAAGTTAGAATCTAATTAGAATATAGTCGGGCTCAGTAAGAACCCCACATAAAACTAGTAAAAATTTAGTAAGAACTATGTAAGAAAAGTGAGGATCTGATGAGAATCTAATAATAATCTTGTAAAAGTTTAGTTACAATCTGGTTGCAAACTGGTAAGTTTTAACTTGAAACCTGGTTCAAATCTGTTTAGATATTTAGTTAAAATCGGCTTGGAATTTGGCGAGTAAAATTGAAATAAATCGAAATTCTAAGGGGGTGTCCATTAATTAATTACGTGAGCGAGTTTTTAAGGATTTTTGGACCCTCCCTCCCCCTTGGTAATCCATGATGATATTCAAAATTACCCCCTTTTCCTCACCAAACATCACGTGTATTTTTAGTTACGTGAAAAAACTGTACAATTTTTGAATTTTTTTGGAAATGTTTGAACTTTTAAAAAAAACATTTAAAAAATTAATACATGTAATATCTTACTATACTCTTACCTTCCCCACGTGATATTTTGTGATTTTTTGTCAACCCCCCCCTCCTCCTAAAAACCTCACGTGATTAATGGACACCCCCTAATCACAATCACTAAAAAATGATATAAAGTATGTTTAATAACAAAAACAAATAAAAGTCTAAATAAAAATCGATTTATTTTAACTCGTATCTATTAATTACTTCCCCAGATTTAAATAACCATCATCTACCAATAAACGTTTGGATTTTCTTACTTAACTGGTTTTAGTACGTTTAGCGCTAATTAAAATTCACAAAATATTTAAATTTAGACCTCGGCTCTCTCGTTAAATCCACTTGGAAAACTTTTGTGTATAATATGCCAATTTTATTCCGTTAAGTAAATAAAGTTGATGTATGTGTATTTGAGTACATATGAGTCACTTCGGTCGCATGGAGTGTTCATATGGTGTCCTCTAGTTCAGTACCGAGAGCAATGGCTTGTGTATTTTCGGAGGTACACGATCGTAAATTAGATTACAGTTTCGTCGATGTTTTCCCCATTCGTTGACATGTTTGAAAATGATGGATACGATATAGGTAATACACCCGCGAAAATAAGACGAAAGCCGGCAGTCAATTTGTTGTGACGAGTAGAAATAAATTGTGGGGTAGGGATTGTCGGTTTTCAAAAACCGGTTCCTAAATCTGGTTTTTATAAGGAAATAAGGAATTTGAAAACCGTTTTTTCAATATGTGAATATTTGGGCCCAGCGGCGATAAAATTTATTCAAACGTGGGCTAGCCCAAACTAGTACCGGGTTCGCTGCTTCAATCCCATATTGTATTGGAATATTATGTTTCAGGGGCTTCACTACCGTGGACCTCTCTTTTCATTTTGTGGACTCCAATTTTTTTTTCGCTGATGTGGACCCCATATAAGTTGTTATGGAACCACTAGGATTGGTTGGATCCCACACGTGGTTGTGGTTGGATCCTAGTCTAAGAGATTCCCAAGGTAGTCCACAAAGACCACCAAGACTCCATGACAACTTTAAACAAATCAACAAAATAAACAATAAAAAAAACAGGCTCCACAAAATGAATTGAAGATTTTGTTAAAAAAATATCTTTAAAAACCGCGAAAGATCGAAAACGTGTAGAACAGGTGATAGGTGTTTATATATTAGGTATATATATCATTGTGTGTGCATATGTATCTGTATATATCCTTTATATAATACAGTGCATAAAGCTTATAATAATCGCGACGTTCATTGCAAATGCATTTTCGCATCGTCTGCATATTTCATAACTGGTAAGTATAAATTGCGGCCATACAACCCATTCGCAGAAACCCTTTCATGGCGCAATAACTCATTAATCTTCATGCGGGAATCTCTAAAGCGCTCATTTGGACATCTTAATCCACAAAACAAAATATCCATCAGTGCGGTATCTAACAATAAGAACGGGTTCCGCGATATCCAATACACCGACACCGTAATAATTAGTAATATTAAGCTACAAAAACGTTTCTCAACTGTGAGAATTAAAATTAGTAATAAATTCTTGTGAAAACCTTCCGATTTTTTCTTGACACTCTAAGAGCGTTCTATGCTATTCTGCCTGCCAATTCTACAAAATTGGTTATAATAATTAAAGGAATAGGTGCAGATAATTAAAAAACAAACTACATGATCTATATAAAACTGCCGAGCAAATATTATTTAGTTGTACTAATTCTTTTAAAATTAGGATATTAGGTTATAAATTCCACAATGTCATCAAATTTCTGAACGATATATGATAATTATGAATATGCAAATTTTCATGTTAGCATCGATAATAAATATCTAGTATTTTGTCATTGTAGTATCGACATTTTTATTAAAAATATCTTAGATTCATTCATCGACATCTTTGGCTGGCTTATCGTATTACCATTTGAACTCATTATTAGTCTCTGCATTATTTTTTTTGTGCCTCAATGAAAAAAAATTAGCAAATATTAAAAATGTGATGATAGAATTATGAACTTCTATGATTTTTATAAATAAACCATGTCATTCACTATACCGTGGACATCCATTTTAATTTTGTGGACCCGAATTTTTTTCGCTGTCTTGGACCCCATAAAAATTGTTATGATCCGTGGTTGTGGTTGGATCACTGGTCTAAGTGATTCCCAAGATTAACTTTAAAGGGATCCACAAAATGAGCAACGAAAATTTAAACGGGCTCCACAAAATGAAAACGAAGGTCAAATGTAATAGATCACAATATATTATGTTAATAAATATCTATAATAAAAAGTATTATATAAAATTTTAAAATAAAAACATTAAATAAAAATATTGATATCCTTTATAAAAATGAGCAAATTACACTACATAGTATTGTTGAGTTGGTAAAGACCCAACTTGAAAGTTGGGTCTTTATGTTTATTGAAAGGCTTGGCAATATTCTTTGGATATTTTGAGACTGTTATGGTTTTCTTGGAAAACTAAAGATAAAAGACGATTGAATAGTTGAAATATATACAGTAGAACCGAGCTGTAGCGTAACTTAACAAAAAAAGATGTAGACTGGACATCATAAGCCGGGATATTTAATTTATGTCTTATCAATAAGGTTAAGCTTTACAAAAATGTTGGCAAATGTTGATAATGAAACATTTTCACTTAATTTTTTTGTTATTATTTATAATTCAATTAATAAGGTATAAGTTTAACTTGTATTTTCTTTAATTACTTTAATTTTTAAATATTGATATCGGTCAATGATATCAGAGCATCCATGGCAAAGTCTAAGGGGTCCGCGACACAAAATAGTTAGGAAACCTATGGTTTAGACCAGTGATTCTCAAAGTGGTCCCCAGGGGTCCATGTAACATTCAAGGGGTCCACGGCAGCGAAAATAAAATTGGGGTCCACGAAATGAAACTGGGGGTCCACTGCATATTCAGCAATTTAATGATTTAATATTTGAGAGCGGAGCCAGCCGCCCATCAACCTCGCATATCTCAGAAACTGTTGAGCGTTTCAACTTCAATTTCTGTCAAATATTTAGTAAAGTATTGTAACAATGTATATCAAGTTTTATCAAAATCGAATTATGTATTTTTGAAAACGTACATCCGTTTCAATACTAGCATTGAGATCAGAACCAGCCACACATCAACCTCGCATATATCAAAAACTGTTGAGTGTTCCAACTTTAAATTCTGTCAAATATTTAGTAAAGTGTACTAACAATGTATGTCAAGTTTCATTAAAATCGAATTATGCATTTTTAAAAACGTACAATCTGTTTCAACACTAGTATTGCTTGAAATGCAGTTATCGAGTTATAAGTAGTTCCCAACAACAGTAGTAAAATTCTTGAAAGAATCCTATAAAGATTGCAAAGATTAACAATCTCAGCCTTGTTGTATGAGATTGTGGTTAATCCTAGCTTCTATGACAGTGAAATATTCACTAAAAACCTTTTGCTATTTATAACCCAAAAAAGCTGTCAAAGAATAAAAGCGCGAAGACCAATCACCGCTCTTCCATTTCAGCTCAACAAAAGCCCATTCTCGCGCTCTGGCGCGTATCTGTCAAAATAATTAAATTGTTTTAAGGCGCTCGTTATTAATATTAATCGTGTCCTGCCATACACCGGAGCAGTATTTTCTTTAATATATCGACATTATTAAATTTCATAATTTCCCGTTTATTGCGAACTGCGCGAGCCGATTTAGCAGCGCCTATTAATTTAATTTAGACCCTTAATGTAATGGGATGATGATATTAAGGTTCTTTAAATCTGGTTTTATTACATTTTTGGTTAAAACGCGGATTTCGTCAGTAATCCGTAATTTATAAATATTTAGAGCAATTTCTGAATGATTGAAATGAAATTTTCAAATAAATCAGCAATGCCAAGTTGATTCTGAGGGGATCCATTTAATGTTTCCTTCTGAATATGTAAAATTCTATTTCGCAAAGAC
>NW_020537324.1:1419302-1443960 GCF_003426905.1 Ctenocephalides felis | reverse complement strand
TTGTTCATAGACCATGGATTTTGAAATTGGTTCGTTTATTGTATAAACGATTACTGGCACAAAAAATGCATAAAAAACATCCCTTGGACCCATTCATTGTCCTTGAAAATCTCTGCAGGCACGAGCATTTAGTATAATATTCCAACACATTTGCCCTATTTTGAAATATTTACAGTTTTATCTAACCTATCGTGGAATGCAGATTAATGTTAATTGGCACTAAATAGCAACAGCAAACTAAAGTGTGTACAGACTTTGAGTAATTAGTGATAAGTACGTAAATTTACGTTTTAGAAGTAAAATTCAAGAGCAAGTTTCTTCTTTCTCTTCGAATTGGCTGCTGTATCGATCGCGTTATAGCACAGGTTCATTTTAATTCGGTGCGTTCATACGCCAGGAAATAATTCAGTCAAAATTTTAAGCTAGAATTTTGTTAGCTTTTAATTGGCAATCAATAAAGCTAAATTAAAAAAATGTCATTTTGCGGTCAAAAATGTTTATTGGGCATATGTATATCAAATGACCAGATATTTTATAGAGATTTTAATAATGTGTACACATTTTGTGTGAATTTTTCTGGGTTCCGTACTAAGATTTTTAATTACGGTACGGAAAGTTCCAGGAATTTGCCTTAAGGCACGATGCCATGCACCCACTAGTTAACTTCCCGTAGGGTAAGTTATAGTAATTTCAAAGGGTTCTGAATATTTTGGCATACCTTAGAAAAAATGGATGTATGTGTGTGTGTGTATGTGCGTGTGTGCGGATACAAATTTTCGTCGACGATTCCGAAACACCGATCAACCGATTTAAATAATTTAAAAAACATTTGATTTGTACTGATAAGAAGACGTGCTGATTAGTTTTTGGTAGAGGCAGGTCTAGCCGTTCCGAAATACGGGGCAAAAAGTGCCAAAAACGGTAACACGGTTTTTAAGAGAACGGAGCGTCCGATTTTAAAATTCAAAAACATTTTACTTGTATTGACAAGATAAAGAATTGATTGAATTTTCATGAAGGCAGGTCTAGCGGTTTCGGAGATCTAATGAAAAAAGTAAAACAAAAAGCCATTTGGCGGTCAGAAATGATCATTAGACATATGCACATCAAATTATCAGATATTTTATAGAGATTTTTACAATAAGTATGAATTTTGTTTACATTCCTATGGTTTCCGTACCAATGTTTATCTGTAAGACGGCGACGCGGCGATTACGCGCTTTGACATTTCGTCTCTATGCAGTTAAAGCAGTACGATTGCTTTGAAAAAAAGTTCAGAATATCCAAACTATGCCAAAATAAAGAAAACTTTTTTTTTTCAAACTATTTTTTTTTTGTTTCTCAAAAATCTAATTTTTTCGAAGTAAATTTTTTTCAAAAATGTTAATCGCTTTTAAAAAAATAACAATTTTTGGTACGGGAAGTTCCAGCAATTTGCCTTAAGGCACGGTGCCTTAATTGCCTTAAAGAATTCCACTTACAGCTAGTTTTATTTTAGATTAGGGAACGATGAACGCAAACGTTTCTCTATGAACGTATCGTATCGTATCGAATGCTCGTAGCCCGTAGTACGATTTTCGGTCGCGTTTGCGCTGCTTGATAGACGGCGACGGCAAAGCGAGAAGCGAAGTCGAAGTCACACCTATCTTCACGCGATAGACCAATGTCACCGGCTTAACAATCTATCAAATTTGCCGGGCCGTCGACTGGACAATTGTTTCACAAATGATGTTATTTTGTCCAACAATAAATAAGAGTCCCAGTGTTTTAAAACGTCAGCGATACGCTGCAAAGTGTACAAGTGTCATATATGTTCTGTAGTCGTGTCTGCATATCGATCCGTTTTGCCATTGCCTTGAAAACGCCATATTGTATGTACTTTACGTAGTTATATCCAACTTTTGAATTAAATGTGTTTAAGTGTTTAATGTTATTTTCCTAAATCTTGTATTTGATTAGTAACCCTTAATCATGGATAGAAGGAAGCTTTCCACTTCTGGTGATACTTTATACCAAATATTAGCCATTCCAAAAACTGCCACTCAAGATGAAGTTAAGAAAAGTTATAGGAAATTGGCGTTGAAGTACCATCCTGATAAGAACCCAAATAATCCAGAGGCGTCTGAAAAATTTAAAGAAGTAAACCGAGCCCATATGATACTTTAGCGATGTCAGCAAAAGAAACATATATGACAATTATGGATCTTTAGGAATGTATATAGCTGAGCAATTTGGCGAAGAAAATGTTAATGCATACTTTATGGTAACATCCACTCGATGTAAATTACTATTTTTGTTCTGTGGTCTTATTACTGGATGCTATTGTGTTGCTGTTTGTGTTGCTGCTTTTTAACTTCTGTTGCGGCAAGTGTAACCCTAGACCTCCAGAAGACTCTGGTGATTACCATACATTAAATCCAGATGTAGCTGAGTTACAAAGAGGTGACCCAGTTACACAACAACCAGGTCCGCAAGGCGCTGCTGCCTCACCCGGAGCAACATTTGCAATGCCCGCTCCTGGAGCAACAGAAAATACTAATTTAAATCCTAGCGATTGGCCAATTTATACTCCTGATATGTCAGGGGGTGCCAATTTACAGTCCTACCAACGATCCCCTGAACCCACAGTGGTAGATGACTTATGATTGAAAAGCAAATATATTAAGTATTTCAAACACATCTATATTTATGGCATGTTACGATTCTTTCCAACTATGTAATTTTAATCAACTCTTCCCATGATGTTACTTGTAATTTATTTGCCAAAATAGTGTTTCATTTTGGCAAGTAATACAATGTGGATCTTACTACTAAATAATGACGACAGGTTTTATTGGCACAATTCTAAAATATATTTATATACTTTAGACAAAAGAAAAATACATAAATAATCCTGGTTCTGAATTAGGTCAAGGTGTTAAAATAATTGTCAAAATATGTTCTAGTTAACTTTCTGATTTCTGAAAGTGAGTCAAATGATATTTGTATTATTTCATATTACATGGAATGTTTTGTATTGTATTTTTAACTTAGTCATTTATTGTTAAGCTTATAAGTAAAGTAATTTTAATGTTTATAATATGACTATTTAATTACAGTTTATTGCATTCTATTGTTAATTTTCTTATTTGGTTTGTGCAATAATTATTGCATTTTAAACGGAATCGAATACTATGAAATAACTTGTGAAAAAAAACATGTTTTGTTCATAATAATGACCATCAATAAGTAAAACGTGTTATATATAATAAGAAGAGCATACTATTAACCTGAAGACAATAATTTTTTCTTGCAAATATTTGCATCATGTTCATTAATATTTGTAGATATGCAACTTTTTATCTAGTCACGGTTAAAATGATAAAATTGCACATTCCAAATTTATTTTTGGAACTACATTGATGAATTTTATATTATAACCTACATTTGGTTAATTACATAACACAAAGTATTTGAGTATTAACATAAAAATGTAAATGTAAAAAACCACATTGAAATTAATGTTGTTTATTTGCAGAATAATCAAAATTTTTGTGATACTTTTCCACATTTAATGTTTAATCATTAGTATATATTATATATACTAACATACACCGAAATTGTTTATTTTGATATATTGTTTATTTTTAGAAATTTCTATATAAACAAATTTGAAGCTATACAAACTTTGTAGAGTTTAATCAGTTATTATCAGTTATTTTTTTCAGTTTAATAATTGATTTCATATTTAAGTTAGACTTTTTTATTCTAAAAGATAAAAGTAATTTTCAAACAGTACATAAAAAATTATTGTATAAACTAACTTATTGTTAGTTAAAGTTGGCAAGTTTGTGAAAGAATGTTTTTTGTAGTTTTATTTAGTGTATTTGCTTTGAATTGGATTTCATTTGAAAAACTTATTTATCTTCAATATTGAAGAAAATATTTAGACTTGATTTTTAAGTATTAAAAGGTACGTCTGAGTAAAATTTATGAAAAATCTGTATACTGAAGGCACTCGTGCATTTAACAATTGTAAAATAAATATCAAGTGAAAGTGATGTAATTTTTAGAATTTATTTGAGATTGTTATCTGAGAATAAATGTATACTCAGAAAATTTTGTTCGTGATATATTTCATTTAATATTAAGAACTACGTTTCCATAGTTTTTTCATTCATAAGTGGTGTAAAAATAAACGTCTTTTATTGATATATTTTTTCAAAATATACATAGGAAGTTTATTTTAATAAATATTTAGTAGATTTCAACCATATCACTGGCGGAAAATTATGAACTAATTGCCATTTTTCATTATAGTTTATCATAGCTGATAATATTCATAAGTATTTATTAAAACACAATACAGAATGTTTATGAAATAATGATATTTGCTTGATTTGCGTTTAGATTCACGATTTCTTAAATCTTTGGCCTAGTTACATGGTAAGGCATTACAGGTCAATATGATTCACATTGAACTTTTCGATTAAATATGTTCAATATTCATTAAGTACATATGTTAATGTAGGAATACCAAGTTTAATGTAATAAATGTAATTGGTAAAAATTATCTATTTGACAGATATTATTAACAATCGTTACTGTATCATAAATATGGTAAGAATTAGATGTATATCATCTACTGTATAATATTAGAACATGAATTACAAAATAGTACCAAGTTATATACATATATGGAATATATAAATGATTCAAAATCTATAATGCAAGTTCTGTATCATTGGGCAAATATATTACTTCAAAAATATGTTGACTATTTTATTATTTATTTATTAAGTTTACTTCATTCGATTGGTTCATAAAGCAGTTGTTTCATTTTTAATTAGAATATATTTGATATAATACAGGCTAATATTTAATTATTGGTTGAATCAAATGAGTATATATATATATATATTTTTTTTTTTTTGAAAGTTTGTGCGCTATTTTTATGAAATATTTTCAACAAACTTTTTGTTACACAAAATGTAGAGGTCTACAACATAGTTTTTTTTTTAGTTTTGTTAAAAATGGACACTTACAGCTTACAAAATTTAAAAAATCTATTTTATATATGTTCAAATATCTGCCTTTGCCAAAAATTAATCAGTACGTCTTTTCTCATCCAAGGAAATCGAATGCGATTTGAATAATTCAAATGGGTTGATTTACGATCTCGGAATTTTGGATCAAAATTTGTATCCGAATGTACATACATACATACTGCGCACACATACACATACATCTATTTTTTCTAAGGTATGCCAACTGTTCAGAAAACCTTAAACCGTAAAGATATGCCAAAATGTTAATTTACGATTTTTTTTTAAATATAAGAATGTCCAGAAAAATATTTTATGAAAACTTCCATTGTTTAAATTTCATAACAAATTTATTTTTTTGTTTCTAAAAATTTCATTTATCAGATCCGATGTTTATATCGAACGGAAGTTTTACCATATTTTTACCTTGCGTAGCCGTTGGAAATGGGAAAAAGTCGAACTCTTGGGAAAACAAAGGGGTTTCTCGGAGATGGGAGCTTTTGAATTATGGGACATTTATGCACCATTTTATTGAATAAATAACTACTTCGTACATGTTGAGGCTGCGGTGATATAATCCCAAATGGAGTCAGCGCATGTTCAACTTTTAAAATAAAAATATCAATTTTTATTTGAAATACTAACGACTAACTGAAAATAATGATCAATAAACTTTTATAATAATTTGTAATAATGAGACCTCATTACTGACCTCAGTAGTGAGCAAATTACTGAGTAAAAAGAAAACAAAAAAATAACTTTCAAGAGTGTTTGAAACTAGGTCTTTGACTACAGTTTGAAATTATGAATCAATACGTTGAAAATGTTCCAAAATTTAGTAGGAGCTCAATGCCAAAACAGGATATAAGAGATGCCTTTTACTTACTTAAGAAATGTAAAAGATGCAGAATAGATAAATAAAATTCTACTTAGAAAGAAAAATATTAAAGGGTCGCATGGAACCCTAGATTTACGTTGTCCCTCAGGGGGTCAGCCGATTGAAAAAGGTTAAACATAATGAATATACAAATTATCCATCTATCTTCTACGCGATGTTTTTATATATATTATTATAGAAAAACTTTTAATGCAGATTTATACAAAATATATCGGTAAATCATTAAAATATAGCAAGTTTCTTTAAGAGCTTATCGCATTTACATGCTGATGAAATAATGATCGTTGAAGCGAATTTAATATTTTCGTACTTTCCAGTTCGCGACCGCGAAGAAGTTATTCGTAAACTTTCATGCAAAGTTAGGAATCCTTTGAATATTCTTCACTTCGGTGACATTTTATAAATTGACGGGCGATATGGGGCCCTACATGTATGTATTTGTAATAGGGGCGCTGGTAAAAATTCTATTCCTGCCGTTTTAAAATTTTAAGTTTTAATTTATATATAATTATAAATATAATTTATTGCATATTGCATAAAGTACAACTAATATCATGCTTTTTACAATATTCATTCAATTCAATTTTGTGCAAATTTAAAGTATAATTTATATTTAATATATTTTGTGTTGAAATTTAATATCACACAGTTTCATCAAAATTCCAGAAGAGTTAATCTGAGGTTTTCCTTGTAAGCTACACTAATACGTTGAATTGTACACAATACCACTCCGGCGGCGGCCTAGTCCGAAAAGTGAAAGTGTCTTTCCGCTTACTTTTCTTTCCAAAACTCGGATTGAGTTTGGTAATGGAAAGAGGGTAAGCACCAATTTGGAGAAAACAGCGAAATTTTCTCATTTTTGGACACAATTCGTACAGCGTACACTTGCGACTTTAAGTACAGGTGTGCAAATACTACCACCTGAGGCACCGAAGTGTGTCAATTGTGGGGGTCAACACGCTGCCAACTACTCCAAATGCGCTTTAAACTCCTTAGCTTTTTGGCCTAGTCTAAGATGAAAGCGTCTTTCCGCTTACTTTTCTTTCCAAACTCGGATTGAGTTTGGTAATGGAAAGAGGGTTAGCGCAAATTTGGAGAAAGCAGCGTAATTTCCTCATTTTTGGACATACATCGTACACTTGCGACTTAAAGTACAGGTGTATACAGTGCCTCAATACTGCCAACTCAGGCACCGATGTGTGTCAATTGTGAGGCCAAAAACTCTGCCAATTACTCCAACTGAGCCGGTCGTGGTCTCGTGGTAAGAACACGGGCTAGCAAATGCTATTCTCGGGTTCAGTTCCAACGTCGGTTGGCTCAGTATCAATGCAGCTTGATACCAGATTTTCACTTGAAATTATAGATTTCAAGTAAAAAATGGCCTTCCGTGATAATAATTCGAGATGTAATACTTATATCCGAGTATAAAAATGCAAATTTGGAGAGCCGAATATAAAAATTATTCTTCGGCTCTCCTATTACTACCTTGAGAATGTTTATCTCCAGTGAGCAGCCGTTCAGCTCCGAGGTGGCGGTATGTGTAAACTTATACCTTTTCTCCTACATTTTTACCTACACACATATTGCACCTTGTGAGCCTATGGGGAACATGAGTCCCATAAATAATGTGCTAAATAATAAATATTACAAAATAATGCAGTCAAATGATGCGAGGCATTCGCTCTCTGACGACCCAGTTGGAGATAAGAGACCAGCAAATATTGCCGAGAGAACGAAAAGTTGAATGGAAAATTGTTTAAGTTTAGTTTGCGAGCAGATAAATATATTTTTTTATTTTCCTAGGCAATTTGTAAGTTATCATGGATAAGGATCTTTACCGATTTTTTTGGCATATTCATTTTGTAACAAATTTATTAAATTTCTGCGACTAATATAATATCTTAAACTTAAATTTTTCGTCAGCTTTTCAGAAATTATCAGTTATGAATTGCATAGTATCAATTAGGTAGTATATACACAAATCAGAAAGTTGACTTCAGACAAAATGTCACTATTATTCTTTAACTGCCTAGTCATCTTCAATATTTAAGTACAATTTCCCCAATAATTTATATCATGCCATTCAATCAAAATACGGTATCGTTTCATTTATTAGTTGCCTTCAAACGCTATTGGAGAAGTTGCAATTCTTTTGGATGATTAGATATCATGTTTATGATATTATTACTTCAGAACGAATGTTCTTGACAGCTTTATATATTGTTTCCTATTTTATTGGTCATTTATTCCGATATAGAAAAACCAACAGCATCGTATTGCAAAAGACTGGCATTAAAATTAATCATGAAATTTGTGATTGTTTTTATTTTGGATAGAAAAATACATTGAAACCATTCTTAGTTGGCTGATACAGGATATACAAATTTTCAAAAAAACGCTGTTGAAATTTTTTATCACGAGCAGGCGGTCGAAACAAATTATTTCAAACTAGTATAAGTTAACTATTTTTTCGGATTTATTATTTATTACAAACCCATATGACAGCTTTTAGACTAATATATTTTTTTCCAACTCTCATCCGTGATTATAGAGCGACTTTTCGTATTAGCGATACAAACAGCCTACCCTCGTTTCAAGTACTAAAAGAGTCGAGGTTTAGTTGCATCTGGCTAATTGAAGATTTGGACAAAATCCAAATCGTGTTTGTTTTTTCAGAAGTATTGTAGTAGAGCAAAAATATCCCCTAAAGTTCAGCAATACATCAGTAGGGGAGAAATTTAAGATACAAAAGCCATTATGGATTACGAAAATATACGAGTTGTTAGTTTGAAGTCGTAGTTTTAAATGTATATTACAAAAAATAAATGTGTTGCAAATTATTTGGAGAGGAATTATAAATTCAAGCATCTACTTCCCCTATAGGGAGAAAATTCTTGCTAATATATTTTACAGGGCAATGTAACAAAGTGTGTCATATCCAGTCATGACATTTGCCTGAACTTTCATTTATTGTTTTCAGTCGTGTAAATACATTTATAAAAGTCATTTGATTATTTACAATAATTTTTTTTAATATATATTTTGTTCATTGATATAAGTTTAAACAAATATATTAATCAACATTATTGAACTGTTGATTGATCCATCAGATTCAAATTTCAACCCGGTGGATTTGTGTAAAAGCCGCAGCAAAGCGTGGCCGAGTATGCTAATATATATATACAAGAATTAATGATTATATAAGATTAAATTGCAAATATATTGTTCTCTTTAATTTTTTCCACCAGCGTAATTTCACTCGAATGCTGCCGCTTTGGCGGAATCTCGCAATTTGCGAGTGGAAAGGGTTCATCGTTATATTTATTGGTTCCATCAGATTGGTTCCAAAAGCACATAAACAAGGCAGTGAATATTCTAATAATTTTGCAAGGAAGTTATCAGACCAAATTCATTCCGAAGAATTCAATGTGATCTATTTTAAGTCTTCTAATAAGTAAAAAGTCATTCTATATTTTGGCACCATTATCACCGTAAACTGTGTTATATTTTATTTTTTTGTCTCATGTAGAAGATCAAAAATAAAGAATAAAAGTAAATTTGCAGGAGAGCACACAACAAAATAAATTTTTCCTGAGCTCCAAAGAATTTTATTGCCTTTCCTGGTTAACGAAGGGTTTATCCAGGGCGCGTCACATATGGATAGGCAAAGATTGTTTCCAAATCGAAATAGAAACCACAATAAACGTCTGATATGATTGATAGCCCATTACTGTGGTATTATTGCTGAATGCATGCATTGAACAGAAGCTCAAATGCACACCCCGTGAGGATTTGACGCCAGTTACATAGAACCAATTATAATCTCCAATGCGAGAGAAAATAAAGTGTCGGGGTAAAAGTAATATTGGGTTCAAGAATATGTTGACAGCACATGTACCCAAATTTATATATATTTCCAAAGGCTAGTTGGTAAGCTGACAATAAGTTAACAAATCTGCGATCTATGAACAGAAGGGTAGTATAAGAGGTTTTTAAACAGTGCTTCACAAATAGGTTATACATTCAATAAATTTCATTTCAAAACAAATTAAATACAAAAACTTAAAACAAATAAGATACAAAGATACAATCAGTATAATACATCATTCTATATGAGACTAAGAGCTGATTTTCTTAATGAATTTGGAAATATTTCTTTAATTCATAGATTTTTTGAACTTTTTCATATGAAGTCAGATAGCCAATAAACAAAAATATATTACCAGATTTTATTCTTATGATTTCACCCAATTTCATGTTAATTTGTGATGTATTTTACATGAAGATGGAGTAAACTGATGTCGAAACCTACTACCAAAATTTCATTTTATGTCATGCCTATTGTGGATGTTAGAAACATAGCCAGTATAGTTTAAAGAAATAATGAATATAGCATAGTTGCATTTTCAATTTTTTTTATATTTAAAATTGTAATTATCTAATTAAATATATTTGTGCATGCAATAATGATTAGAGATAATTCAATCATTACCTAAAATATTTTACAAGAAAGAACATTTTTTTAAGCAATAGCTCAGACAAAAAGATGTTATGACATATGATATTTAGATCGATTCAAAGTTCACAATTATAATAATTATATAATTACGTTAATTAACCTATTTACAAATTTCAATCTAACGATAAACAGCCATATCATATATTACTCATTCAAAACGCGAGTTTCATATTTCTTCAAGATATATAAGAACAATACGTATAAAATTGATAAGTATAATTATAATGCTCAAGTAGTATAATTTTTCATAAACATTTCTGTTGAAATATGAATTCGATATCAAAGAACATGATAAGGAAATAATTCAAATATGATGCAGAATTAAAACATTGATAAAATAGTAGCTGACATACATATATAGTTGTTAAACTGAAAGTAAACATATGTGCACCACATAGTGAATTTTTAAGGGTTATTTGATAACGCACTTATTAATGGATATATTTTTAATTAAAAACATATCTTTGTATAAACATATCTTCATAAAAACATATGTTTAATTAAAAACATTAATACAGATTATTTTAATTATAAAAATTGATTACCAAATATTCTTAAGATTTTCTTTGTATCTATTATAAACAGCTTAGTTTTGGTATTATTCTACATAAACTCTTGTAACCTGAGAATTGTAATATGGTAACATGGTAAGCTATATATATATATATATATATATATATATATATATATATTTATAAGAAGCCCTAGAATCGATGACGCATATGCTATTCGATATATTGTAACACATAATCCTGTCTGAGAAAATGATAGACTATCAAAGGCGTCAAGAAGGGTCTTATTTTTACACTTGGTGAAACTAGAATTCAACAGCCAAAAAAATCAGTAAATAGAAAAAAAATATAAACTAGGTGCAGGTGGTATTTTACCTTAAGGCAAGTTGCATGAACTTCCCAATATGTGTAATAATAATAATTGATTTAAACAACCAAAATTGGGATTTAGCTAAAAAAATATCTGTGTAAATTGTAGTTATATTAATTATAGTGTAAAACCTACTTCAGTGAGATTTTAGTAAACTTGAGCAAATTGTAGAAAGGTGGTAATAATATTTTTAAGTCGAAAGGAAGTTATAATCAGTGAAAATTTAATTAGAATCCACTCGAAACTAGAATATTTTAATATTTTGTAATATTTAAAGTTTCAGGTATAATCAAGTTCGAATCGAATTAGAATGTAATTAGAAAATAGTCGAGCTCAATAAAAACCCACATAAAACTAGTAAGAATTTAGTAAGAAATCTATAAGAAACTAGTAAGGATCTGATGAGAATCTAATAATAATCTTGTAAAAGCTTATTTACGGTCTGGTTGCAAACTGGTGAGATTTAACTTGAAACCTGGTTCGAATCTGGTCAGAAATCTAGTTAGAATCCGCTTGTAAGTAATTAGAATCACAATCACGAAGAATGATATAAAATTATAATATTTATAATAAAAAATAAAATAAAATAGTGAAGTTCGTTTTATTGTCTCGGTCGTGCATGTTAGTTTTTTCCCCAGATTTAAATAACCATCTACCAATAAGCGTTCTGATTTTCTTACTTAACTGGTTTTAGTACGTTTAGCGCTATTTAAAATTAACAAAATATTTAAATTTAGACCTCGGCTCTCTCGTTAAATCCACTAGATAAACTTTTGTGTATAATATGCCAATTTTATTCCGTTAAGTAAATAAAGTTGATGTATGTGTATTTGAGTACATATGAGTCACTTCAGTGGCATGGAGTGTTCATATGGTGTCCTCTAGTTCAGTACCGAGAGCAATGGCTTGTGTATTTTCGGAGGTACACGATCGTAAATTAGATTACAGTTTCGTCGATGTTTTCCCCATTCGTTGACATGTTTGAAAATGATGGATACGATATAAGTAATACACCCGCGAAAATAAGACGAAAGCCGGCAATTTGTTGTGACGAACGCCGGTAGAAATAGATTGTGGGTAGGGATTGTCGGTTTTTAAAAAACGGTTTCCAAATCGGGTTATTGTAAGGAAATAAGGAATTCGAAAACCGGTTTTTCAATGTGTGAATATTTGGGCCCAGCCGTGATGAAATTTATTCAAACGTGGGCTAGCCAAACTAGTACCGGGTTCGCTGGTTCAATCCCATATTTCATTGAAATATTATGTTTCAGGGGCTTCACACCGTGGACCTCTATTTTCATTTTGTGGACTCCGATTTTTTTTTGCTGATGTGGACCCCATATAAGTTGTTATGGACCCACTAGGATTGGTTGGATCCCACACGTGGTTGTGGTTGGATCCTAGTCTAAGAGATTCCCAAGGTAGTCCACAAAGACCACCAAGACTCCATGACAACTTTAAAGAAATCAACAAAATAAACAATAAAAAAAACAGGCTCCACAAAATGAATTGAAGATTTTGTTAAAAAAATATCTTTAAAAACCGTGAAGTTCCGAAAACGTGTAGAACAGGTGATAGGTGTTTATATATTAGGTATATATCATTGTGTGTGCATATGTATCTGTATATATCCTTTATACAATACAGTGCATAAAGCTTATAATAATCGCGACGTTCATTGCAAATGCATTTTCGCATCGTCTGCATATTTCATAACTGGTAAGTATAAATTGCGGCCATACAACCCATTCGCAGAAACCCTTTCATGGCGCAATAACTCATTAATCTTCATGCGGGAATCTCTAAAGCGCTCATTTGGACATCTTAATCCACAAAACAAAATATCCATCAGTGCGGTATCTAACAATAAGAACGGGTTCCGCGATATCCAATACACCGACACCGTAATAATTAGTAATATTAAGCTACAAAAACGTTTCTCAACCGTGAGAATTAAAACTAGTAATAAATTCTTGTGAAAACCTTCCGATTTTTTCTTGACACCCTAAGAGCGTTCTATGCTATTCTGCCTGCCAATTCTACAAAATTGGTTATAATTAAAGGATAAATAGATGCAGATAATTAAAAAAAATCAAACTACATAATAAAACTGCCGAGCAAATAACATTCAATTGTACTTTAAAATTAGGATATTAGGTTATTATAAATTCCACAATGTCATCAAATTTCTGAACGATATATGATAATTATGAATATGCAAATTTTCATGTTAGCATCGATAATAAATATCTAGTATTTTGTCATTGTAGTATCGACATTTTATATTAAAAATATTCTTAGATTCATTCATCGACATCTTTGGCTGGCTTATCGTATTACCATTTGAACTCATTATTAGTCTCTGCATTATTTTTTTTTGTGCCCTCAATGAAAAAAAATTAGCAAATATTAAAAATGTGATGATAGAATTATGAACTTCTATGATTTTTATAAATAAACCATGTCATTCACTATACCGTGGACATCCATTTTAATTTTGTGGACCCGAATTTTTTTCGCTGTCTTGGACCCCATAAAAATTGTTATGATCCGTGGTTGTGGTTGGATCACTGGTCTAAGTGATTCCCAAGATTAACTTTAAAGGGATCCACAAAATGAGCAACGAAAATTTAAACGGGCTCCACAAAATGAAAACGAAGGTCAAATGTAATAGATCACAATATATTATGTTAATAAATATCTATAATAAAAAGTATTATATAAAATTTTAAAATAAAAACATTAAATAAAAATATTGATATCCTTTATAAAAATGAGCAAATTACACTACATAGTATTGTTGAGTTGGTAAAGACCCAACTTGAAAGTTGGGTCTTTATGTTTATTGAAAGGCTTGGCAATATTCTTTGGATATTTTGAGACTGTTATGGTTTTCTTGGAAAACTAAAGATAAAAGACGATTGAATAGTTGAAATATATACAGTAGAACCGAGCTGTAGCGTAACTTAACAAAAAAAGATGTAGACTGGACATCATAAGCCGGGATATTTAATTTATGTCTTATCATATAAGGTTAAGCTTTACAAAAATGTTGGCAAATGTTGATAATGAAACATTTTTCCACTTACTTAATTTTTTTGTTATTATTTATAATTCAATTAATAAAGGTATAAGTTTAACTTGTATTTTTACTTTAATTACTTTAATTTTTTAAATATTGATATCGTGTCAATGATATCAGAGCATCCATGGCAAAGTCTAAGGGGTCCGCGACACAAAATAGTTAGGAAACCTATGGTTTAGACCAGTGATTCTCAAAGTGGTCCCCAGGGGTCCATGGTAACATTCAAGGGGTCCACGGCAGGGAAAACAAAATTTGGGGGTTCACGAAATGAAACTGGGGGTCCACTGCATATTCAGCAATTTAATGATTTAATATTGAGAGCGGAGCCAGCCGCCCATCAACCTCGCATATCTCAGAAACTGTTGAGCGTTTCAACTTCAAATTTCTGTCAAATATTTAGTAAAGTATTGTAACAATGTATATCAAGTTTTATCAAAATCGAATTATATATTTTTGAAAACGTACAATCCGTTTCAATACTAGCATTGAGATCGGAACCAGCCACACATCAACCTCGCATATATCAAAAACTGTTGAGTGTTCCAACTTTAAATTTCTGTCAAATATTTAGTAAAGTGTACTAACAATGTATGTCAAGTTTCATTAAAATCGAATTATGCATTTTTGAAAACGTACAATCTGTTTCAACACTAGTATTGCTTGAAATGCAGTTATCGAGTTATAAGTAGTTCCCTAACAGAGTAAAAATTCTTGAAAGAATCCTATAAAGAGTTGCAAAGATTAACAATCTCAGCCTTGTTGTATGAGATTGTGGTTTAATCCTAGCTTCTATGACAGTGAAATATTTCACTAAAAACCTTTTGCTATTTATAACCCAAAAAGCTGTCAAAGAATAAAAGCGCGAAGACCAATCACCGCTCTTCCATTTCAGCTCAACAAAAGCCCATTCTCGCGCTCCGGCGCGTATCTGTCAAAATAATTAAAATGTTTTAAGGCGCTCGTTATTAATATTAATCGTGTCCTGCCATACACCGGAGCCAGTATTTTCTTTTAATATATCGACATTATTAAATTTCATAATTTCCCGTTTATTGCGAACTGCGCGAGCCGATTTAGCAGCGCCTATTAATTTAATTTAGACCCTTAATGTAATGGATGATGATATTAAGGTTCTTTAAATCTGGTTTTATTACATTTTTGGTTAAACGCGGATTTCGTCAGTAATCCGTAATTTATAAATATTTAGAGCAATTTCTGAAATGATTGAAATGAAATTTTCAAATAAATCAGCAATGCCAAAGTTGATTCTGAGGGGATCCATTTAATTTTTCCTTCTGAATATGTAAAATTCTATTTCGCAAAGACAGTGCACAAATAGTGTTCTGACTAAAAATACAATTGCTGTCTGAAATATTTATAAAATTGTCTCTGAACTATGCGAAACGTGTCGTAAAAATTTCCCATTCAAAACTGCAGAATGAGTCTGTGCAATTTCTATGCGCGCATGAGAATAACAGCTATATTAGATTTTTTTTTATTTTATGTAAGAATGTAGTAATGTTTTGTTCCTTGGATTGCCTAGAGTGTAGTTTAATCAACTGCAATAGGAGATTAGTTTCCGCAACTGCATAGGATTTCATACAAGTTTTGTACGCAAAACCGAATGGCGAGAAGAATTCCTATTGCAAAATTCAGTAAAATGGACACATGAATATTAAAATAAGTTTTTTCTACAATTTTGATGAATAAACTTAAAATGAAAATATCATCATATTAGCACAACAAATTGTAGCACGCAATAAATTTTTATATGAGTGGAAGTGGAATCAATCAATTTCATATCAGTCCAAAAATATCCATGCATATTCTTCAGTCAATTATAGTATTACTAGCAATATGACAATTTTTTACCAAATCCAAATTCTCTGGAAATAAGGATTGATTTCCCATGTAAGCATTCATTGGATACCTTTCCTGTATCATTCCTCCATCGATAAGATTTATACCAAACATAAGTAGTTTACTCGATATTCCCAAAAGATTTCAAATTCTTCCTGTATTACATTATTATTACAAAGGTTAGCGCATTCTTTTCCCAGTAACTGTGTCAAACATCTTGCGACAACTGCTTCCGCGGCAAAACGAAAAACGGCGTATTTATTATGAAAACATCCGTTTTGAAGAAACTCCAAGAATTTGCTCAAATGTTTGGAAAGCAGTTGGCAGCAATATCTTATAGCAATAATAAATAACAAATAACTTGCATATAATTTATTCTTCGAAATTCTTTTGGGAGTAAGTTAACAGTTGGAGGTTTGAACAATTGGAAGAAAATTTACATGTGATATAAAGTTAGTAGATAGAACTCGTATAGATACTCGTATATATAAGTATTGTTTTTGTTAGTAACTGGTAATAAACATTAATTGTTTTTACGAATATTCCAAAATTTTACAAGCGTACAGAATATACAAAATCAATAGAATCTAAAATGTTAGGTAGAATGTATTACATTTATATTAAATTTTTTCCTGTAGTATTCCTCCCCTCTGCGAATCCTCTCAATCTACGTCTGCCATTTATTACTCTTCGGATCATACAAAAACTGGTGAAATCAGCTCTTTGAAACGGCAATAATGAAGAAAAACATATTTCTAATAACAGTAAAACTCAGTCGGCCAGTCCAACAAGTGACATTAGCCGGAAACACAATACAATGTTCTCTGAAACTAAGGAAGGTTATAAAAGGGTCGCATTTATGGGCGCTCCGCGGACGCTAACAGGCGGCAGTTACACGTTTTGGCTTTCAGAGAGTTAAACAAATCTTGATTTTGTGCTTCATCAAAATTATGTGGACTTTTGTAGGTTCAGACAACTGTAGAATAAAAGGTTTTAACACTATTGTTAAGTTAGTTATAATCAATTGTTAAATTATATAAAAAAGTTCCACACGGAATTAAAAGATTTACAACAACTTTCTCCTCCCTCATCGAACATCACGTGAAATTTTAGTTTGGAAAAAAATAGTAAATTATTTACATTTTTTTGTAAAAATAATGTTAAAAATTAATACACGCGATATCTTACTAGGCCCCTCCCTCCCCCACGTGATATTAGTGATTTTTTGTCAAACCCCCCCTTTCGGACGCCACCTAAGAATGTAGAAAGAACCTATGCTAGAATTTAGTGATGTGATAAGAATTTAGTTGGAAGCTTATAAAAATGTAGTCAAAATCTTATCAGAATTTCATAAGACCGTTATAATAATCCAGCAAGAATGAAATAAGAATCTAGTCATTCTTTTATAAGAAACCAGTATGAATTCAGCATAAATTTAATGAGAGGCTAGTCGAAGTCCAGAAAGAGAGTCTAGCTAAAAATGTCAGTTTTTACCGGATTTAACCGATTTGAATGATCGAAAAACATTTGATTCGTAATGATGGGGAGAAGTGGTGATTAGATTTTTGTAAATACAGGTCCAACCGTTTCGGAGATATAGAGCTAAATGTGCAAAAATGGCAGTTTTTGAGAGAATTCAGCATCAGATTTGAATGATTTAAAAAAACTTTCTGCTTGGGTTGACAAAACGATTGCTTTTGTGGAAGGATTTTTTTTTAATTTCATTTTTTTTTTTGAATATCAAAAAATAATTCGGATTTTAATTCCAATTCTAACTAAAGTTTTAAACTATAGACTTCAAATAAATAATTTTAACTTCACAATTTATTTTATATAATTTTTATAAATATCGGACTATGTACTTTATTTTAAATTTTAGTTTTCTCCTATATTTTCTCTATAAAGTAAAAATGATGAAAGTTACAGTATTTATAATAATATATTTGAAAACATTTAATATTTCTCGAACATTAAGGTGCGGAAGTTCCAGCAATTTCCCTTAACGCACGATGCCATACATCACTAATTTAATTTTGTTGTTGCATGATCAAAAACAACTGATTACTTAGCCATTATTATTTATATGTCGGTATGTGCATATTCTTGTTTATAAGTATTTTTTGTGTGTATGTATTTATATGTGTGTGTGATTGTATAGTAAAGCCCGACATTCAATATTAAACAATGTTTCCTATAACACAAACTTCGCCTACCTGTGAGAGCTTTAGAAATCATCATTTACTAGAGTGCCCGCGGGTAAGAGCAAGTTAATAAGAACTTATGGTATACAAATGATATTGCAGAATTCACGTGAACCTCCATTGCGTAAAGTTTGAATAATGTAGGTGTGATTTATAGGGCGCTGAGTACATATACGTGTATTAAATATTCAAACCTAATAGCACCTAATTCCTGGATGAAAATAGGCGCCCGTCCTTAGGAGAAGCAAATTATGGTAGTGAGGTAAAAGAGCTACGATATAACTCTAGCATTCTTGTTTTCAACCTTTAGACTCTATTCCATTTACAAATTATCACTATGAACATTTAAACCCCTACAAATATTATTTCCAAATCATACTAAATTTAAAAACATCGTTATGAGTTACATGATTTCTTTACAACGTTTTTAGGTTAATTTACCACACTTAATGGAACAATAGATAGATAAAAAAGTTTTGAGGCATTGGCTGTTAACTCATCAAATATTATAAAATATATGGATCAATGTCAATAAAAAATTCAAAATTGTCAATAAATAAATGCTAGTCTGTCTAGAGGCAGGTCCATAATTTTTTCCCCTCTTGTTTATTATATTTTATTTTTATCAATTTTTCTTTCCAAACTTTTGCTTCCATGCTTTCGAATCCTATTCTTTGCCTTTCAGTTCTCTGTATTTCCTCTTCTCGCATAAGTCGTCAACCATCTGCATTCTTCTTCTTCCCAATCTTTTCAGTCCTTCTATTTTGTCTTCGGCGACGTCGTGCAGGAAGCACTCTTTTTGCAGATTGGATCCGATCCAGTTTCCTTTTCTTTCAGGATCGTGGTCAATAGAGTCCTTTTTTCACCCACTCTTTACAGGACTTCATTTATTATCTTGTCAGTCTACTTTATTTTCTATATTTGCCTCCAGCACCACATTTCAAAACTCTCCAGAAAGTTCTTGTCGGCGTTTATCAGAATCCAGATTTCTGATCCTTACAGGATATATTTCTATTACTATTTCAAAATTGCCCCTATTGACACTTACAGACGGCCAATTTTATGTGCGACGTATGGTTGTCAAACAAGGTAATCCCTTTCCGCCATTTCCGACTTAAGTGCGAAAAATAGAATTCGCGAATGACTAAATCCATCAGGGGTGATTTTCTCCCAAAACGCCATTGAACTGTCGACAGGACGGACTGGAGAAAATCCCCAATAATAATCTCCCACCAGGATTAAGAAGATCTATGACTGGACACGAAAATGATGATTTGGCTAAAACTATCGACATATGGGAAGCTGTATTTGTAACCAGAAGGAAAGGATTTTTGGAAGATTTGACTGTGTGTAAAAACACTACAATAGAATAAAAATAGAATTTTGACACGACTACAAAGTTAATCATATATCCATTACCATTGCTACCAAGTTAAGTTACCCTGAGTCAATTAACAAGTCCATTTTCCCATTAATCAATTTTACATTTGAATTTCAAACAAGCAATATCACTTCCGAATTTCATACCATTTGTATTACTCTAGGTAATTTTCAAATAGAATATGTATAGAAAGTTTATTAAGCCATTAAATCGTACGCGAATAATTACTCATTGCCATAGCCACACGTGTACGAGCACGTGGCCAAATTGTAAATTGTAATAAATGCATCAACCATTTTCATCCCCGTGCCGAATATGAATCCCTTAAGGGTTGAGAAATTTGTTACCACGGATGAATGTGCATTGTTGTAATATTTGATATTTCTGTTGGGAAAATCTGACTATGTATGATAAATGATAAATGTGGTATCATCAGCGTAAAAAAGTTTTGCAGTAAAATGTAGATGTAAAAATAACTATGTAATATTAGTCGTTGCCTAGATTTATACTGCTATAACCCAGTGAAATATTCTTATGAAAGAATGAGGAAAACTTGATAGAATTTTATGATATTATTAAATTTATCGGAGAGAAAACCTGCAAATATTACAGATTCAAGGACGAAAAATTGAAATTATTTCCACTAATATTATCTAACAAAAATTTTTATTTATTTTCAAAATGGGTACAATTTTTTTGTTACAATTTTGTTTTATTTTGAAAGATGAACATATTAATTTCCTATTTAGTAAAAAAAATTTTTGATGGTGGTAATGTTTATAATGCTCAATATTATAAAATTGTATACGTTCTAAAAGCTTTGAATAATATAGAATAGAATAGAATAGAATAGAAAGAATAGAATAGAATAGAATAGAATTAAAACTTTATTAAAATTCAATAGTACATTTTAAGTCATATACAATATGTAATAATTATTCTAAAATTCATTTATAAAATAATAGGAATTATTTAATAAATAATTTTAACAATACTTTAAAAGTAAATCTTGTTTATATTATATATATATATATATATAATATATATATAATTTATATAGAATGAATTATTTGTATATAACACTAATAATAGTTAGTAGACAATATTAACATTGAAAATTGCTGTGAAATTAATTTAATTAATTTTAGAAGACGAAATTAACATTAGAAAATGCTACAGAATTGAAATAAAATTTATTATTATTGATTTCTTATGAACGAACAAATATTTATATAAAATAAATACATTAATTAATTCAAATTATTTTTTTCTGTGTGATTAAGGCCTATAATTTATAGAGTTCTGTCTATAACTCTGATTGTATAATGTTGAATGAATAAAAAAAATTTAAATATATAATATAATTTAGCTCTTTCCAGGCTACATATAAATTCATACATAGTTAAAATAAAATATTTAGGAATGTTATTAACAGTAATAAAAATTATATTTTACAATATACCATAATGAGTATGATTTAAATTATAGTAACCCACCCTGAAAATCTATTATACTAGGTGGTACTGTAGAAATCATTCTGAATTATTAAAATTGAACAAAAAATTACACAGAACTTCGAATGAAGTATTAACTGCCAAAAGGACATGGTGCATTATTTATGTAGTTTTCGCATATGTAATTTCCTGATATATTCTAGAGCTTTGTTCCATGCACGTGGCCGTAGTTAATAAATGCAGTGCATATGTTTTTAAAAGTAACTAATGGATTTTGTATTATTGTATATATATATATATATATATATATATATAAGAGATATATATATTATATATATAGAAGAATAAACGAAAGTATTCGAAAGAAACGAAACTCATTTTAAAAAGCTTTGTTTTGCTAGTTCCTTTAAATTCACTTCATCTTATAGTTTATATAAATAAAAGGTTGAAGATTTCTACAATATTGAAGTTCAACAAGTATATTAACACTTTTGTTAAAAAAAATTTAGTCCCTTAAATTAACTTTTTCATATCTTCTCAAATATAGGGTAAAAAATACATAAGAAGAGGAACAACGAGCGCAACTAAGTGTAAGCTAAATAATATTGCGTGACAAAAGATTATTATTATTAATAAACTAAATAAGAATTCAGAAGAATTTTGAATTATGAGTAGAATGAAAATAAATTATGTAAATAACTACACTCTTAACCCGAGGTTTCCAAACTGTGGGGCGCAAGCCCTTAAAAGGATGCGAAGAGTTATAAGGGGGGAGTACAGCTGTTTCCAAAATTCTACTTTTGAACTAAAAAAAAAATTTTTTTTAGTTTTAGTTTTATGTATATTTTTTATATTGTATATCATTATATTGTATATCAGTTTGCAGTTTAATAATAAATTATAATATCAGTTAAAAATTTAATAACTTAAATTGTGAAAGAAATTAAGGAAAGCGCAAAAATTTTTTTCAAGAGGGGGGGGAAGGTTCGAATAAATTGGAAGTTACTGCTCTACATATATTTTTGTACTAAAGTTATTTCATGAAGTTCTAAGTTACAACGTTTCGAGATTGTGGTTTGTTATCAATTAATATAATTGTCCTATCAATTAATAATTAACAAAAAATAACAAATTTGTAAACATAGAATAATTTAATATTATTTTTTTGTTATAAAGCTTGATACCATATACTAAATATATGAATCTGAGAATGTATTTAGTACATTATATTAGAACATTATATAGAACCTGAGAATATCATCAAGAAATTGTTAGGGTCATAATGGAAACTTTGGAGCAAGGTCTTTACCATATATAAAAATGCTATATGATAAAGTATGGAACTAAACATTAGAAATTAAAGTACAAATTTAAATAAACAGCCAAAATAATTAATATATGTATATTCTATTAATACATTAGTTCCCAGTTTCACTGGAGCTCCGTTGATTTTTCATTTCTCAAGTTCTATTTCATTAAAAGCGGCCCTGTTAATGCATCCAATTCATCACTGAATAGAGCTGGTACATTTTGCGATATTTTTTGTCTGTCTGCGAAACTGTCATAATGCAATCCTTCAACGTCTCGTGCAGATAATGAAACTTCGTTGCATAAGAGTATCGTTTCCAGGAACGCAAGTGTCACTTAAAACCCAACTACACTGGAATATACCACTTATAAATCTTATATATTAAATAAATTGTTGAAAATTCAATATGATAACTGATCACGTATTGTGGATCCTAAGTAATTATCATCATCATGTAACAAAATTTATTTCTTGAATTGTTGATAAGTTTCAGATCTCACGTACAATTGTTCTTGTATAAACTAGAAATTTTGTGAATGTATTAAGAAACGAAATCTAGCTGAAATATCAATTTCATATCTGCACATAGAATTTTCACAGTTTTTAGTACCATTTTATATGAAAAACGCATAGGCTAACATTGGTCTATTTTACGGCAGATTGATAGTAGGAATGATAGTAGTAGCCTTTAGTTATTTTTGTCCATTATAAATATTTAATTATGCATATTTACACAAGTAAGCAGTGAATGCAAAATATAAAATCGCTTACCCGCAAAAAAATAATTAAATTAAAACGCTGAGAGAACACATACGCCATGAAATTCATTGGCGTTTCTGGTGGTCCGAACATCGTTGTGTCATCCAACACATGTAAAACGCTAATTGGCATCCCTTTTATCCGACCAATCACATACAATTTCACCCTTAACCTAATTAAATCTGCTGATGGTGCATGACAGACCCTTCAGTAATTACCCGTTTACTCTAAATTCATCAAAATTCATTCCCATATTAAAGGCAGTTAGCGATTTTATTAATCTCGTGTGATTATGTCGGTAGTAATTGAATAAAGGCCAAAGGCTTGATGATATTATGCCAAGCCATTGTGAAATTTGATCATAGAGGTAAGCGGAGCAATTTGTTAAGTATATGATTATCTAATATTAAGACAATTGAAGAATATATCATTTGCCACGAAATCAAATAACTCTGCCAAATGTTTGAAAATTGGATTGACATATGCACTGTACTAAAATTTATCAAATTTATTATTAACTTCTCGTAGGGTCAGTTATAGTAATCGTTCAAAATTTCCAAAATATTCCAAAAATTTTTTTGCATATCTTTACGTTTCAAGGCATATTGAACATTTTGGAATATTTCAGAAAAATGGACGTGTATGTGTGTATAGTATGTGTTTTGTGAGGTTACAATTTTTTGTCTACGATTCTGGGCGTCCAGATCTACCGATTTGGATGATTCAAAGAATATTCGATGCCTATTGATAAGGAGATGTGCTGATTAGTTTTTGGGCAAAGCGGTTTCGGCCGTTTCGGAGATACGGAGCGAAAAGAGCAGAACATGGACATTATGTTTTTGCGAAAACAGAGTATCCTATTAAATTGATTTAAAATACAAATTCAAATATATCATAAATGACGGGTATAGCTCACTCAGCCGCGTGTCCGACTCAAACGACAGGAATTTTCGGATCGAATCTTGGGATTGACTTAGAATTTAAAAATATTGTTATTTTGAAATTAGATAGAATTTGATTCGTTGAGTAGAATTTCCATAAAAATTATGAAGTGGTAAGAAAGCAAGATTAGAGTTCGAGAAAACAGATTTAGAAACAAAAAAAAAATATCAGCAGTAAAAAGCAAAAAAAAATTGTATAAAATAGGATATAAATAAAAGTGAGTATAGAATACATATAGAGATAGTATAAATTATGAAAAAATGAAATATTGTAGGTGGTTAAATGCTCTACGTAAGCGAGACCAAAAAAAAAAAATCATCACGATACCAATCACGAAAAGATCA
>NW_020537324.1:1395716-1418302 GCF_003426905.1 Ctenocephalides felis | reverse complement strand
TAACAGAGTAAAAATTCTTGAAAGAATCCTATAAAGAGTTGCAAAGATTAACAATCTCAGTTGTTGTATGAGAGTGGGTTTAATCCTAGCTTCTATGACAGTGAAATATTTCACTAAAAACCTTTGCTATTTATAACCCAAAAAGCTGTCAAAGAATAAAAGCGCGAAGACCAATCACCGCTCTTCCATTTCAGCTCAACAAAAGCCCATTCTCGCGCTCCGGCGCGTATCTGTCAAAATAATTAAATGTTTTAAGGCGCTCGTTATTAATATTAATCGTGTCCTGCCATACACCGGAGCCAGTATTTTCTTTTAATATATCGACATTATTAAATTTCATAATTTCCCGTTTATTGCGAACTGCGCGAGCCGATTTAGCAGCGCCTATTAATTTAATTTAGACCCTTAATGTAATGGATGATGATATTAAGGTTCTTTAAATCTGGTTTTATTACATTTTTGGTTAAACGCGGATTTCGTCAGTAATCCGTAATTTATAAATATTTAGAGCAATTTCTGAAATGATTGAAATGAAATTTTCAAATAAATCAGCAATGCCAAAGTTGATTCTGAGGGGATCCATTTAATTTTTCCTTCTGAATATGTAAAATTCTATTTCGCAAAGACAGTGCACAAATAGTGTTCTGACTAAAAATACAATTGCTGTCTGAAATATTTATAAAATTGTCTCTGAACTATGCGAAACGTGTCGTAAAAATTTCCCATTCAAAACTGCAGAATGAGTCTGTGCAATTTCTATGCGCGCATGAGAATAACAGCTATATTAGATTTTTTTTTATTTTATGTAAGAATGTAGTAATGTTTTGTTCCTTGGATTGCCTAGAGTGTAGTTTAATCAACTGCAATAGGAGATTAGTTTCCGCAACTGCATAGGATTTCATACAAGTTTTGTACGCAAAACCGAATGGCGAGAAGAATTCCTATTGCAAAATTCAGTAAAATGGACACATGAATATTAAAATAAGTTTTTTCTACAATTTTGATGAATAAACTTAAAATGAAAATATCATCATATTAGCACAACAAATTGTAGCACGCAATAAATTTTTATATGAGTGGAAGTGGAATCAATCAATTTCATATCAGCCCAAAAATATCCATGCATATTCTTCAGTCAATTATAGTATTACTAGCAATATGACAATTTTTTACCAAATCCAAATTCTCTGGAAATAAGGATTGATTTCCCATGTAAGCATTCATTGGATACCTTTCCTGTATCATTCCTCCATCGATAAGATTTATACCAAACATAAGTAGTTTACTCGATATTCCCAACAGATTTCAAATTCTTCCTGTATTACATTATTATTACAAAGGTTAGCGCATTCTTTTCCCAGGAACTGTGTCAAACATCTTGCGACAACTGCTTCCGCGGCAAAACGAAAAACGGCGTATTTATTATGAAAACATCCGTTTTGAAGAAACTCCAAGAATTTGCTCAAATGTTTGGAAAGCAGTTGGCAGCAATATCTTATAGCAATAATAAATAACAAATAACTTGCATATAATTTATTCTTCGAAATTCTTTTGGGAGTAAGTTAACAGTTGGAGCTTTGAATAATTGGAAGAAAATTTACATGTGATATAAAGTTAGTAGATAGAACTCGTATAGATACTCATATATATATAAGTACTGTTTTTGTTAGTAACTGGTAATAAACATTCATTGTTTTTACGAATATCCCAAAATTTTATAAGCTTACAGAATATACAAAATCAATAGAATCTAAAATGTTAGGTAGAATGTATTACATTTATATTAAATTTTTTTCTGTAGTATTCCTCCCCTCTGCGAATCCTCTCAATCTACGTCTGCCATTTATTACTCTTCGGATCATACAAAAACTGGTGAAATCAGCTCTTTGAAACGGCAATAATGAAGAAAAACATATTTCTAATAACAGTAAAACTCAGTCGGCCAGTCCAACAAGTGACATTAGCCGGAAACACAATACAATGTTCTCTGAAACTAAGGAAGGTTATAAAAGGGTCGCATTTATGGGCGCTCCGCGGACGCTAACAGGCGGCAGTTACACGTTTTGGCTTTCAGAGAGTTAAACAAATCTTGATTTTGTGCTTCATCAAAATTATGTAGACTTTTGTAGGTTCAGACAACTGTAGAATAAAAGGTTTTAACACTATTGTTAAGTTAGTTATAATCAATTGTTGAATTATAAAAAAAAGTTCCACAAGGAATTAGAAGATTTACCCAACTTTCCCCTCCCTCACCAAACATCACGTGAAATTTTAGTTTGGAAAAAAATAGTAAATTATTTACATTTTTTTGTAAAAATAATGTTAAAAATTAATACACGCGATATCTTACTAGGCCCCTCCCTCCCCCACGTGATATTAGTGATTTTTTGTCAAACCCCCCCTTTCGGACGCCACCTAAGAATGTAGAAAGAACCTATGCTAGAATTTAGTGATGTGATGAGAATTTAGTTGGAAGCTTATAAAAATGTAGTCAAAATCTTATCAGAATTTCATAAGACCGTTATAATAATCCAGCAAGAATGAAATAAGAATCTAGTCATTCTTTTATAAGAAACCAGTATGAATTCAGCATAAATTTAATGAGAGGCTAGTCGAAGTCCAGAAAGAGAGTCTAGCTAAAAATGTCAGTTTTTACCGGATTTAACGGATTTGAATGATCGAAAAACATTCGATTTGTAATGATGGGGAGCAGTGGTGATTAGATTTTGGTAACTACAGGTCCAACCGTTTCGGAGATATAGAGCTAAATGTGCAAAAATGGCAGTTTTTTGAGAGAATTCAGCATCAGATTTGAATGATTTAAAAAAACTTTCTGCTTGGGTTGACAAAACGATTGCTTTTGTGGAAGGATTTTTTTAATTTCATTTTTTTTTTGAATATCAAAAAATAATTCGGATTTTAATTCCAATTCTAACTAAAGTTTTAAACTATATACTTCAAATAAATAATTTTAACTTCACAATTTATTTTATAAAATTGTTATAAATATTAGACTATGTACTTTATTTTAAATCTTAATTTTCTCCTATATTTTGTCTATAAAGTAAAAATAATGAAAGTTACAGTATTTATAATAATTTATTTGAAAACATTTAATATTCCTCGAACATTTAGGTGCGGAAGTTTCAGCAATTTCCCTTAACGCACGATGCCATACATCACTAATTTAATTTTGTTGTTGCATGATCAAAAACAAATGATAACTTAGTCATTATTATTTATATGTCGGTATGTGCATATTCTTGTTTATAAGTATTTTTTGTTTGTTTGTATTTGTATGTGTGTGTGATTGTATAGTAAACCCCGACATTCAATATTAAACAATGTTTCCCATAACACAAACTTCGCCTACCTATGAGAGCTTTAGAAATCATCATTTACTAGAGTGCCCGCGGGTAAGAGCAAGTTAATAAGAACTTATGGTATACAAATGATATTGCAGAATTCACGTGAACCTCCATTGCGTAAAGTTTGAATAATGTAGGTGTGATTTATAGGGCGCTGAGTACATATACGTGTATTAAATATTCAAACCTAATAGCACCTAATTCCTGGATGAAAATAGGCGCTCGTCCTTAGGAGAAGCAAATTATGGTAGTGAGGTAAAAGACCTATAACTCTAGCATGCTTGTTTTCAACCTTTAGACTCTATTCCATTTACAAATTATCACTATGAACATTTAAACCCCTACAAATATTATTTCCAAATCATACTAAATTTAAAAACATCGTTATGAGTTACATGATTTCTTTACAACGTTTTTAGGTTAATTTACCACACTTAATGGAACAATAGATAGATAAAAAAGTTTTGAGGCATTGGCTGTTAACTCATCAAATATTATAAAATATATGGATCAATGTCAATAAAAAATTCAAAATTGTCAATAAATAAATGCTAGTCTGTCTAGAGGCAGGTCCATAATTTTTTCCCCTCTTGTTTATTATTCCTATTAATCATTTTATATTCATTTTATCAATTTTTCTTTCCAAACTTTTGCTTCCATGCTTTCGAATCCTATTCTTTGCCTTTCAGTTCTCTGTATTTCCTCTTCTCGCATAAGTCGTCAACCATCTGCATTCTTCTTCTTCCCAATCTTTTCAGTCCTTCTATTTTGTCTTCGGCGACGTCGTGCAGGAAGCACTCTTTTTGCAGATTGGATCCGATCCAGTTTCCTTTTCTTTTCAGGATCGTGGTCAGTAAAGTCCTTTTTTCACCCACTCTTTACAGGACTTCATTTATTATCTTGTCAGTCTACTTTATTTTCTATATTTGCCTCCAGCACCACATTTCAAAACTCTCCAGAAAGTTCTTGTCGGCGTTTATCAGAATCCAGATTTCTGATCCTTACAGGATATATTTCTATTACTATTTCAAAATTGCCCCTATTGACACTTACAGACGGCCAATTTTATGTGCGACGTATGGTTGTCAAACAAGGTAATCCCTTTCCGCCATTTCCGACTTAAGTGCGAAAAATAGAATTCGCGAATGACTAAATCCATCAGGGGTGATTTTCTCCCAAAACGCCATTGAACTGTCGACAGGACGGACTGGAGAAAATCCCCAATAATAATCTCCCACTAGGATTAAGAAGATCTATGACTGGACACGAAAATGATGATTTGGCTAAAACTATCGACATATGGGAAGCTGTATTTGTAACCAGAGGTAAAGGATTTTTGGATGATTTTACTGATGTAAAAGCTACTTTAATAGAATAAAAAACGCTTCAAGAAAATGGAAAGTGTGGGTCATTTGAAGAAGTTTTAAGACATCCTTTAGGCGTTTGTCATACTAACTAGTAAAAATACCAAAAATTAGAAAGCAAGATGTAAGAGTCACTTTACTTTAAGACAAGTTGCAAATTTTTTACGATACGTGTAAATAATAGATTTAATAAAATGGTATTAAGAATTTTTTCAATGCCGACAGAATTTTGGAATTTTGACACGACTACAAAGTTAATCATATGTCCATTACCAAGCTAACTTACCCTGAGTCAATTAACAACTCCACTTTCCCATTAATCAATTTTACATTTGAATTTCAAACAAGCAATATCACTTCCGAATTTCATGCCATTTGTATTACTCTAGGTAATTTTCAAATAGAATATATAATAGAAAAGTTTATTAAGCCATTAAATTCGTACGCGAATAATTACTCATTGCCATAGCCACACGTGTACGAGCACGTGGCCAAATTGTAAATTGTAATAAATGCATCAACCATTTTCATCCCCGTGCCGAATATGAATCCCTCAAGGGTTGAGAAATTTGTTACCACGGATGAATGTGCATTGTTGTAATATTTGATATTTCTGTTGGGAAAATCTGACTATGTATGATAAATGATAAATGTGGTATCATCAGTGTAAAAAAGTTTTGCAGTAAAATGTAGATGTAAAAATAACTGTGTAATATTCGTCGTTACCTAGATTTATACTGCTATAAACCAGTGAAATATTCTTATGAGAGAATGAAGAAAACTTGATAGAATTTTATGATTTTATTAAATTTATCGGAGAGAAAACCTGCAAATATTGTAAACTCAAAGACGAAATATTGACATTATCTTTATTATTATGTATCAATAAATTGGTGCGATTTTTTGTAATAATTGCTCAATATTTTTTTTTGTTCTAAAAGATGAACTTCTTAATTTCTTATTTAGTAAAAAAATATTTTTAGTAGTGGTGTTGTTTATAATTCTCAAAATTATATAATTTGCACTACAATTATAAAAGCTTTGATATCTATATAAATTATATATATGATACTAATAATAATTAGAAGACGCTATTAACATAGGAAAATGCTACAGAATTGAAATAAGATTTTATTGTTATTGACTATGGATTTCTTATGATTAAATACTCATATAAAATAAATACATTGATTAATTGAAATTAATTTTGTTTCTGAGTAATTTAGGCCATAATTTATAGTATTCTGTCAGTAACTATGATTGTTGTATATTATTGAATGAAAACTTAATTTAACATAATTTAAATAACATATTTAGCACTTCCCAGGCTACATATAAATTCATACATAGTTAAAATAAAATATTTAGGAAAGTTATCAACAGTAAAAATAAAAATTATATTTTACGTATGTACCAAAACGGAGTATGATTTAAATTATAGTAACCCACCCTGAAAATCTATTGTACTATAGGTGGTACTGTAGAAATCATTCTGAATTATTTAAAGTGAACAAAAAATTACACTGAAATTCGAATGAAGTATTAACTGCCAAAAGGACATGGTGCATTATTTATGTAGTTTTCGCATATGTAATTTCCTGATATATTCTAGAGCTTTGTTCCATGCACGTGGCATTAGTTAATAAATGCAGTGGATATGTTTTAAAAGTAACTAATGGATTTTGTATTATTGTATATATATATATATATATATATATATAGTAGAATAAATTAAAATATCTAGAAACAAAACGAACACGTTTTGAAAAGCTCGTATTAGAAAAGCTTTTGTTTTGCTAGTCCCTTTAAATTTTCTATCTTATAGTTTATACACATAAAAAGGCGAAGATTTCTACAATATTAAAGTACAACAAGAATATTAACACTTTTGTTGAAAAAAAGTTTTGTCAGTAAATTAACTATTTCACACCTTTTCAAATATAGGGTAAAAATACATAAGAAGAGGAACAACGAGCGCCACTAATTGCAAGCTAAATAATATTCCGTGACAAAATAGATTATTATTATTAATAAATTATATAATAAATTTCAGAAGAATTTTGTATTATGAGTAGAATGAAAATAAATTATGTAAATAACTACACTCTTAACCCGAGGTTTCCAAACTGTGGGGCGCAAGCCCTTAAAAGGATGCGAAGAGTTATAAGGGGGGAGTACAGCTGTTTCCAAAATTCTACTTTTGAAAAAAAAAAACAATTTTTTTTTAGTTTTAGTTTTATGTATATTTTTTATATTGTATATCATTATATTGTATATCAGTTTGCAGTTTAATAATTAAATTATAATATCAGTTAAAAATTTAATAACTTAATTTGTGAAAGAAATTAAGGAAAGCGCAACAATTTTTTTCAAGAGCGGGGGGATGTTCGAATAGATTGCAAATCACTGCTCTACATATATTTTTGTACTAAAGTTATTTCATGAAGTTCTAAGTTACAAACGTTTCGAGATTGTGGTTTGTCTTATCAATTAATATAATTGTCCTATCAATTAATAATTTAACAAAAAATAACAAATTTGATAAACATAGAATAATTTAATATTATTTTTTTTGTTATAAAGCTTGATACCATATACTAAATATATGAATCTGAGAATGTATTTAGTACATTATATTAGAACATTATATAGAACCTGAGAATATCATCAAGAAATTGTTAGGGTCATAATGGAAACTTTGGAGCAAGGTCTTTACCATATATTAAAAATGCTATATGATAAAGTATGGAACTAAACACTAGAAATTAAAGTACAAATTTAAATAAACAGCCAAAATAATTAATATATGTATATTCTATTAATAACTTTAGCACCCAGTTTTACTGGAATTCCGTTGATTTTTCGTTTCTCAGGTTCTATTTCATTAAAAGCGGCCCTGTTAATGCATCCAATTCATCACTGAATAGAGCTGGTACATTTTGCGATATTTTTTGTCCGTCTGCGAAACTGTCATAATGCAATCCTTCAACGTCTCGTGCAGATAATGAAACTTCGTTGCATAAGAGTATCGTTTCCAGGAACGCAAGTGTCACTTAAAACCCAACCACACTGGAATATACCAGAAATAAATCTTAATATATATTAAAATTATGGTTGAAAATTCAATATGATAACTATTCACGTATTGTGGATCCTAAGTAATTATCATCATCATGTAACAAAATTTAATTGTCTTCAAATTGCTGATAAGTTCATCATTCTCAGATCTCACGTACAATTGTTCTTGTGTAAACTAGAAAATTTTGTGATTGTATTAGGAACAAAATCTAGCAAGTAATCCATTTTTTGCACGAATGTCATATTCTGCACATCGAATTTTCACAGTTTTTAGTACCATTTTATATGAAAAGCGCAGCGCAACATAGCCTTGCTGCAACATTGGTCTATTTTACGGCAGAATTGACCCACAAATGTGAAATGATATAATAGTATTTTAGGCATGAGTTAATTTTGTCCATTATAAATTATAAATTATGCATATTTACATAAGTAAACCGTGAATGCAAAATATAAAATCGCTTACCCGCAAAAAAATAATTAAATTAAAACTCTGAGAGAACACATACGCCATGAAATTCATTGGCGGTCCTGGTGGTGCCGAACATCGTTGTGTCATCCAACACATGTAAAACGCTAATTGGCATCCCTTTTATCCGACCAATCACATACAATTTCACCCTTAACCTAATTAAATCTGCTGATGGTGCATGACAGACCCTTCAAGTAATTAACCCGTTTACTCTAAATTCATCAAAATTCATTCCCATATTAAAGGCAGTTAGCGATTTTATTAATCTCGTGTGATTATGTCGGTAGTAATTGAATAAAGGCCAAAGGCTTGATGATATTATGCCAAGCCATTGTGATATTTGATCATAGAGGTAAACGGAGCAATTTGTTAAGTATATGATAATCTAATATTAAGACAATACGAGAATATGTGACTAGTCATGCAGAAAAACAATCAAATAACCCTAACAAATCTTTGAAAATTAGTATTAACATATGCAATGTAATGAAATTTAACTAATGTATTACCAACTTCCCGTAGGGTCAGTTTTAGTAATCGTCCAAAATTCGAAAATGAAAATTTATGCATTTCTTTACGTTTCAAGACCTTCTGAACAGTTTGGCATACTTCAGAAAAAATGGAGGAAAGTCAGATTAGAATTCTGAAAGATCAGATTTAGAAGAAAAAGAAGAATAAAGAAAGCAGATGGAAAGAGCAAAAAAAATTGGATGGAATAGCATAAATAGAAGAAGAGAGCATAGAATATATATATGGAGATAGGATAGAATATAAAAAAATAAAACATTGTAGGCGGCTAAATGCTCTACGTAAGAGCGACATCAATAAAAAAAATTGATCACAATACGATAAGTTCCAACAACTTGCCATAAGGCCAATTTCGTCTATTATTTAAACATTTTTTAAAATTATTATGCAAAAAGCTGCCACGCCCCATAATAAATATAAAACATTAATTAATACATCTCTGAGGAACGCCTTGAAAGCATGCAGTCGTTCACATGGGAGTGATGAGATCTGCATACGCACATTGCAATATAAAACGGTTCCCACGCGGTGGCGGCCAATTTTATCGCCTTGGGCGCCTTACGCCCAAACCCCCGCGAAAGTGATCGACATTTGAACCACCAATGGGTAAATTAATTACATTTCAGTAGTAAAATAGTTTGATAATTTAAATCAGTGATTCCCAAAGTGTTCTACATGAGCGCCCAGGGGTTCATTATAACATTCTGAGGGTCCAGATAAGCGAAAAAAATTTTGGGGTCCATGAAATGAAAATGGGTATCCATTATAGTGGATCCCAAACAATGTTATTATCTGTTTACTTACTATGAATGCTATTTTGGGGTCGAAAATAAGATATTTTGAAATTTGAAAACTTACAATACTTTTTTGAAAATACTAAAAATTTTTGAACTATTTTTTTTGTATTTTTTTTTTTGAAAACTTCAAAAAAAATACAAAAAAAATTAGTTCAAAAAATTTTAGTATTTTCAAAAAAGGCCTTTTTTTAAATATCCAAATTTTTCAAATATTTTCAAAGTTTTCAAAAATGTTCCAAAAAATTCAAAATTTTCAAAAAACATCTAATTTTTTTTGAGCTTTTACAACTTTTAAATTACGGAACGGAAAGTTTCAGCAATTTGCCTTAAGGCAAGATGCCATGCACCACTAGCTATTTTAAACATTCAATGATATTCATTATACAGTTGGAAAATTATAAAACAGATACATGATTATGTAAATAGGGGGTCCATGGCAAAGCCCAAGGGGTGTCCATTCAAGACACTAAAATGTTTGTAAACCTATGGTTCATAGATTTGTTATTTAATATTTTAATATTAACACTTGAATCATGTATTAAGTCTGAAAAAAGTACAAACATTTTTGCAATAAATCATATATCTACATTCATATAATTATTACTTTTCAACACTTTTTCTGCCCACCTGCGAATGTGAAAGGGCATCGTAAAAGTGAACTGACTGAAACGTAATGAAAATAATGTGTCATCTTTACGTTATTGTTTCGTACGTTAATAATGCAATTTCCTGTCAAGACATTCTATAACTGATTAAACATCAATCAGTTTGACGAGTTAATTTATCAAAACCTGTAAGTCGCTAGATGCACGCAATGTGTTGGCGATGGTTTCAATATAAATATGGAATATGAGTATAGAAATATTGTATATATTGATGAATAAGGTTTAGGGGATACTTCTAGGGATTCTAATGAGAAATGTGAACTATATTTTAACTTGATTCGGACTGAAATGTTACAAAACTCTCAGAGTCCTCAGATTCTCCTAGCCTCAGATTGCTATTATTCATAATATGCTTACTAAGTTCTTACATTTTTTTCTACTATCACTTAGTTCTCATTAGATTCTGAGTTTTTATTATTCATAATATTCTTACAATTGCCATTTTATTATATTCTTACTGAATTCTCATAGGATTCTGAGTGGATTATTACGAGATTCTCAGGATATTTGATTTGCGATAGATTTTTATTGAAACCTTTTCAAGTTTTTTTTAGATTTTTCACTATCTTGTAAGTTTCTTGCTGCACTCTTAAGATTCTTACTAGATTCTTTTTATATTTTTATTACTCGATTTTCAATACATTCCAGCTAGATTTCAATTGGATTTGAACTATTATATAATATATATTCAAACTTGATGCAAGTAAAATATAGAATATTACAAAATATTATTAAAATCTTCTAATTGTAATAAGTGGACTCCAACTAATTTGTTACTCAATTCCAACTAGTCTCCATCTTCTAACTTTATTGGCTTTGTTGGCTATTAATTGGCTTCTAACTTCATTCCAACTTTATTACAACTAAAATATTACTCACATCTTTCTAAAATCTTGCTAAAATCTTACTAAAATAGGATTTGATCGCACAGCAAATAGATAGCATTATCACAGTTTTTACTACCAAGAAAGAAGGATCAGAAAGCGTTGCCATAACAATGCTATATTATCGCAAAATTGGACCCTTAGAGCGAGTGCTAGTAGTTATATCAAATTTATTAAATTTTGGAATAATGGCCATTATGGCGGAAAATGGCCGAATGTTAACAAAATCATATGGGCTCAATATTTGAAAACAATATTTAGCTTACGTAAAAACATATTCAGCTCATATTCGTTGCTACTAGTGGGGCTGCACTTTTAAGACATACAAGCATATATTTGTGCATTGATTTAGTGGAAAGAATAACTCTATTACCGAAATAAACAGTTGAATATTTTTTCGAATAGCTAAATCTCAATTTCAGTTGATTAAGTCAATTATTATTCATATCTGGAAGCCAAGGCAAAATGCCATTTACACCTAATTTTCAAATAAACACTTTCAATCATTCGGAATTATTTGATTACAAGTGAATTTTATATAATTAGAACAAAGAATAATCATAGTAGCAAGTGGTTGATATCGCGGTATGGAATTATATGATTTGATGCCGTATGCGAAATCAACACGCACTTCACCGAAGATTTCTCTATAGTTATTTATGCCCGCATGTATACCCACATAAGTTTCTAAGTAGGCACGCGTATTCGTATATAAATAAATCTGCATATTTCGAATAAAAGGCTTTAGATTCTCCGACCCTGTCGCTTATGAGCTACCGGAATGCGATATCACGTATAAAGCGGATGAATTAAAACAGCTTATAATTTACATGTACAAGCCGCCGCTCTCTTCGCACGTAACGCCGCGCAAAGCCGTGTCGGCACGCATAACACATCTACCATCTACCATCTACCGTCTACCATTCTACCTTCCCCGCGAACGGCAACAAAGAATGCAAAATAATGCAATTGATCATAAAACAACCATCGGACGATCGGGCGATCGATCCATCACTCAGGCGATGGCAAACATTCGTCTAGTGAACTGATGAAAAATGCATCGGCATTGACGAGAAAATGATGGAAATGAATCGAAAACCGACGGGATATTCCAGGATTTTATACGAAAATATTTGCCAAGAATATATAAATTTACTCTTTATTTTGAGGAAAGATTGTTGAGAAAACTAATATGTGTTGCCTTCTATCAGAACTAGGTACCAGAAAATGTATCACAACACCTAGAATAGTAATGATTTCTCTTCAAAAAAACATTAAAAATGTGTAGTTACATCTTCAGAGCACTCCAAATTTTTAAGCCTGCCAGATCCTCATCGTACATCGTTGTTAATCTCCCAACTTTTCCTCGGATTTTATTTTTCTCTTGTATCGGCCAAGAGTACCTTCAACGCGACTTTCCGATCATTTATCAAGTCACTTAGGTAGGATTTGTATTGTGCGGCATTGAAGTCAAGGACAGGAGGAGGCAGAAGATCTCTTCTCAAAGAATAAATCTTTGACTTATTTAGAGTTAACATTCGTATGAATGGTGGTTTCAATGTTTATTGTAAACGGATTCTTGAATCCATTAATCTTTAAGATACGACAAGAAAATATTTAAAAACTAGTCAACATCGACTTGTAATATTTTTAAAAAGTGACCAACAAACGCACTTGTTATTTATGTATTGTTAATTTATAAGCGGGAAGAAATACACATTTTTCATCAAGATAAATTTATGTGTCATTCTAGTAGAGACCGTAAATTTATTCTTGGAAACTTTGGCAAAACAAAATAACACTTCAAGCATTTATTTTCTACCTTTGCAAGTACCTACTCTGGCAATTAGAAACTTTTCATTTAAAGTACAATTTTACCTATTTTGGTATTATGACAATTGCAATACATTTTGATTAATTATGGCATAAGAGTTAATTTGGCATAATAGTTTTAATTATATTCTTAAAAATTACCGAATCGTCCAGGCATGTGCTAAATTTACTTATCGTCCTGGTAGATGTTCATTGTAACAGAAGAAATCAGAAGACATCGGGACACATATCGAGAATAATTCGGCCTGCTTTAAAGGAAAATGCCACATACACCTTCTTTTTTCAATATTATTATTTATATTCTTACGAAAGAACTATTTTGCTGAATCGCCCAAGTAACTTCTAAATTGGCTGATCCACCAGGACTCCAGAAGACCACCAGGTCACGGTAACAGAAAAAAATCAGAAGACATGCATCTAAAATTCAAATTCAAAACCCTTGAATATCATCTGAACCAATCTGCAGAAGACTTGCCTCAAAAATACCGAGAAGACCATAAAGAACAAACACTTCAGATTTAGCAAATTAACATGTAATGAAGACTTATTATTTCTTTTCTGTTTCATCGATTTGAGTCTCAAAATGACTTCCACCAAATTTGTCACCAAAATTACTGAATGTCTCTTACCAGGCAGATTGTAAGTATATGGAAATTAAAAAAAATCCTGCCGATTTGTTCCCTTGATGATTACATTTGTGTGCAAACAGCAGGTAAGTCTTTTTACGTGCAATTAGCCGTGTACAAATAAATGACAGAGTTGTTATTTTATCGTTTTGTTATCGAAGTGGTCGTGCGTTTTATTCGTATGGCTTATGACAATCTAAAATGGTTGACAGTGTATCTAGATAAGCTTTTATGATGGAGGTTTCGCGTGTCACACGACTTAATACTTAACGACCCAGATTTACCTAAGGCTCAGCGATGTTTTTGATATGTTGATCCAACCGCACCCGGGTCGGTCCTTTACGCATTCAATCATATTCAAAAGTTTGATTACTCCATAAGTGTAAAAAACATTTTTGAAAATTTTTATAACTCGTATGATATGAAGCAAGTCACGTTCAAGTGAAAATTGCTCTTTTGTGGCATTACATAAAAAATACATCAATTATAATTAGACAACATGTTGGGTTGCCTTCTAAACAGCTTTGTAAAAATGATGTTTCATCTGCTAAGTTCTGAATACGTACATATATTGAATTGGATTAATTTCAATTAAAAATATGAAATACATAAAGTTTATTACCATTATCCTGGTGCATTATCCTGTTGAAGAGATGACACTAGGAACGAAAGGTAGACCCGGAGGGATGGGTCGATGGGCCGATGGGTTGATGGGTTCAGCGATCAATCATGCGGCGGAATGCAAATGACACGCCACGGACAAACGTCGGTTGACAATTCTGGAAATCAAACAGTATGAAATGCACGGTATCTAAATAATTCGATATGCAATGTCATGTATAATGTACAAAAATATTTTCAAATATATTCATTTATACCAGATTTACAAAAAGGATTATCGATGGATGTGTGATTGATTAATTTCTGTTATTTTAACACAATGCTAACGAGGACATTATTGTAAAGTTGTTTTATTTTGCTGTTGTTTGAATATGTGATTGTGAAAAATTGTGTTTGACAGAAAATTGTAGAAAATAGTGCATTCAAATATACATATTCGTCATTGGAAATTGTAATGTAGGAGAGCTAGAAACTAAGGGTTTTTTCAATAGGATATTAAACGATAATTAAATATCTTAATAATATTTTAATATAAAGTAAATAGAATTATGCAGATGCATCATTTTTAACAAGTAACGAAACGGATTTCAAAAAGCCATCTGATGAAACTGCTCGACATCAGGCGAACCAAGGCGGTTCCAGCTCTCTTTAGGCGTTTGCTAAAATTATTTATACTATTATTGATGTTATTAATACGTGATATTTAAATTAATTTAAAACTTTGTACAAATATTCAAATGCCACAAATGTCCACACAATTAATCTTCTTCCCTCTACGACTACTATAGCTTTCGCTACATTTCGCTTAACAAAAGCTTATTTTTCACGCTCAATAAAATTTTGTTAACAGCCTAATAAAATAATTGAACACTTGTATGCAAAATTCGAATGAACGCACATTAACTTTTCTAATCCTCCCCAACAGAAACTAAGCACCTGTGCAAATACAGATAGAAGCATAATTTATTGCTTTTATATACTTATGGGGAGCGTCTGATAAAAGTTTATCTGCTTTCCCGATGCGACTATAAACAAAGCCGACTTGTAAATCAAAATTTGAATAAATGAAAAAATATTCCTTTGCTTATTTAGTGTGACACGTGTCCTTTCGAGGGTGGTTGCGCGCGAATGAAATTCAAGATGTATTAAGAATGATTTTCTGATATCGCGGAGAAGCAGTGACATGGAAAGAAGAATGTTTTGGTTGTAAGATTCTCAAAATATTGTAGACCAAGTTTTATATAAAACCATTGAGATTTACTGCATCGTAGTGGTAAAAGCTTTGGCCTTGCAATCCAAAGCTTCGAACTTGGCACGATTGGAACCGCCTTGGTCCGCCTGATGTCGAGCAGTTTCATCAAACCGGTGCAGACGTTTTTTGGAAAATGCTGACGACAGTTCAAATTACTAAATTACTAAATACACCTAATCACTCATATATACACAAACACATATTTTCGCGTCAGACGATTCAGAAGAACTTGAAATGAGAAGGAAATATATGCTTGGCAAATTGATTAGCTATTTTTTATCTCATATGATAAATGATCATCACCAAATACGTGACTTTTATTTCAATTCAGAGATGACAATCCTACAATCGCTGTCAATGATAAACATTGAATTTTGATGTGTTCAAATATTGTTTCGCATTTTTATGCTATCTCCAATCTTTATTTATCAAGAAGTTAATATGCATCGACACGAATGCGTTATAGGCGTATTCTTGATTTGCAAAACAGGTTCTCTGTCACTTGCATTAGTATAAATTGATTTTGTATCAATAAAATCCTTTTATAATAAAATGTGTCTGCAGAAGTGCTCGTGTACATTTGTTATCGGAGATATGATTGCTTTATGTAAAATACAAGAGCGGATACATTGCAGATCATTCGATTGACTTCTATTAACTACCAGCCTTAGGATTATCGGATATGTCTTAGAGAATAGTCTATAGAATAATCGAAGCATCTCAACTCCATATCAATAATAAAATACTATAATAATATCTTAATTTTTCAAATGAATTTATCCTTTTTCACATTTATCGAAACGGCTCGACCTGTCTTTGCCAAAAACTAACTACCACTTATCCTCATCTGCACTCTTGCTTTGTATCTTCGAAATGGCTGGACCAACTTTTGCCAAAAACTATTCAGCACATCTTTATATCAATAGGAATCAATTGAATAATTGAAATCGGTTCATCCATACGCCCGAAATCGTCGACAAAAAATTCATTTTTTCTGAGGTATGCCAAAATGTGCAGAAACCTCTGAAACGTAAAGGTATGTAAAAAAAATCATTTTCGATGTTTGAATAATTATAAGAACTTATCCTACCGGAAGTTAATAATGAAAATTTGATAATGTTTTATACATTTTTGTGTCAAATTACAATGAAGATGAAGAATACCGTGGTCTCGAAACGTATATATAAGGGCCAAAACTTTGTTTAAAAATCAGTGAATTTTTGAATATTCCATAAAAATAAAACAGCCAAAATTTTGTTTAACTAATGGGGTGCATGGCATCGTGTCTTAAGGCAAATCTTGGTACGGTACCAAAAAAATTACAAAAAATGCGTACACATTATGGAAACCTCTATAAAATATCTGATAATTTGATGTGCAAAAGTCCAATAAACATTTTTTACCGCCAAATGATTTTTTTTAACTTATTCATATTGAGAGTCCATAACTGCTGGACCGGCCTTCCCAAAAATTTAATCAGTTCTTCATCTTGTCAATACAAGTAAAATGTTTTTTGAATTATTAAAATCGAACGCCCCGTTCTCTAAAAAACTGAGTTACCGTTTTTGGCACTTTTTGCCCAGTATCTTCGGAATGGCTAAACCTGCCTTCACCAAAAACTAATCAGCACGACTATAAATACGAGTCGAGTGTTTTTTGAATTATTCATATCAGTTGATCCGTGTTCTCGAAATCGTCGACAAAAATTTGTATCCGCACACACACACTTACATCCATTATTTCTAAGGTATGCCAAAATGTTCAGAAACTTTTGAAACGTAAAGATATAAAAAAAATATTTTCGATTTTTTTGCGTTCACTATAACTTGTCCTACGGGAAGTTAAAAATCCGTGGATCTTTGAAAATTTGAAAATATAAAACGACTAAAACTTTGTTATAAAACAAGGTGTGTGCAAAAAAAACTGAGTGTAGTATGTACATACTCAACAGTTAAAATACTATGTTAGTGTATATATCAAATATATCCGGTACATTACCGAATTACGCCCACATTTAATATTAAGTAGTAAAAAATCCATATCGGTGTAAAAATTCATTAGCCTATTCCATTAGCACGAAATCGCGCGTCGGCGTCGCATGCACGAATACGACTATTTAATGTAAATATTTCGTATTTAGCCTAATTAGGTTCAGGGTGATATATCGAAATTACAGAAATACACAGTCGTAGTGGTAACGACAGAGGTGTAGAATACGCAAATGCGTGTTTGCAATCTCGCAAATGTTATTTTAATTGCGACATCGAATTATGACTTTGCATCAATCACAACTGAAGCCCCGGGACCGAACAACAGGAATAGAAACACATGAGCTTTATGCGACATTGTAACTTAAGACGAGAGCTGGGATGATTTATAATATAAATACTAATTAAGGCAACTAAACATAATACATTTGCGCCACAGAATAATTTTTATCTATATCCCTGAAAAAAACATTCGATTTTAAAAGCCATTGCCAAGATGTGGTTAGGAACTGTATCAACTCCCCTGATTGTACTATTAATCATATTTGAATAAACCTGATATTTTCTAGATCTAGATATTTTATATCGAATCTCTACAATCTATAGTTCAGAGTTCTTGAAAACCGCTGATTTTTTTCAATTTTAGTGATATATTTTACATACTCTTTATTAATCCTTTACTATTTAAACATACTTATTTTTAGATTTAAAACAATATAAATATATTTAGATACAAATAATCTTAAGGAAGCATAATATTTTGCAAACAAGTACAATAGTAAAATTATATAATTATTTTAATGCAACATTCGAAATACATGAACACAAACTTCTTTTTAACCCTTTCCACTCGCGAATTCCAAGATTTATATGAATTTTGCCGCCGGAGCGGCGATATTCGAGTGGAAAGGCTTAAAATATTTTACTGAGTTTTAAGTATTTATAGTGCTTGTAAATAAAAATTAAAACTTATCACATAAACAAATATCTTTAGACCTGTTCACACGACGCTTGCTTCGTTGCTTTTTTGCCAGCAGACCAAAAAATCAACGAAACAAGTCTCGTGTGATTTGGGCATTGAACTTTCGCTATTTTTGTAGATTTTTTTAAAAAAATTCTATTCGTTCGTTCGAACCAATAGGAAAGCAGTATTTTGACATGTGGTTTTCACAATTAAAAATCTAGCAAGCTAAAACAAATCTCAAAATGACAAAATCAAGCATGCTATCCAGCCCAGAAAACAAGCGTCGAGTGAACAGGCCTTTACCCTGAATAAGATAATATTCAGGGGGTATTCTAGTGTAGAAATTCAAAAAAAAAAAATCGGTTTTTCTTTTGTTTCATGTTTTCAAAGTTAACCTATTTAAGAACATGTATACGAGAACATTTTTAAAACTTCTAAATTATTTTCGGAGATGCAACTGTTTGACCGTGATAATGTTCTTTTGTATCCTTCCTTCTGCGAAACTTTAAACGTGTTTATCTCAAAAAACCTTTTTACTTTACTTTTGTACTCCTGTAATTCTGATAAATAAATTATAGATAAAATAATAGTGAAAACTAATTGGTTGCCTCTTCTCTACAATAATTTAAAAATGACCTAAAATTGCTTCTACACTAGAATACCCCCTTAAATAAATATGATTGAATATTGTTATTAGCTAAGAAAATAATAGAATATCACCAGAACTAAAATTTATCAAAATTAAAATGTAACGACTAATACAGAGAGTATAAGTCATTTCTATAAAAATAATCGATAATTAAAATTTTCAAATATTCTCATGATCAACTTATTGATCAAAAAAATGCCAACCCCTGAGAAAACAAGAAGAATTTGGGTAATCGGAGCATTTAAGTCCAAATATTCTCTGGGAATTGTACCGTAATATTTTGACCAGTAAGACATATCAGAACGATTGGTCAAATTATATTAAATTGATATTATAATTATATTCTAAATCTCATTCATTTAGAATCTATTATAATATGAACATAAATCTTTAGACCAATATTAAGAGATCCAAGACCATTCACAAATTATATTGAACAGATATTATAATTATATTATAAATGAATAAGCTCATTATACATTAATCCTTAGACCAATATTAAGAGATCTAAGAACATTCACAAATTATATTAACTGATATTATAATTATATTATAAATGAATGAGCTCATGGTACATCAATCTTTACACCAATAATAAGAAATTTATTTACATTTACAAATTATAATAAACAATGAGACAAATTGGAACAAGTAGAAGATTTTGGGTAATCTAAGCATTCTACTCCAAATATTGTCTAGGAATTACATAATATATTAATAAAAATATTTTCCAGCTCTAATATTATAAGTGTAACATTAGGAATATTGCGTGGATACACAAACTATGTACATTTACTTCTACAAATAGTATATTGCCACAAGCCTACTCTTGAAAGGAAAGGCACTTTAGAAATTAATACATTGGAGTGTTAACAAGTCTACTGATATATGAAATGATTCAAATGTCATTGATAAATTTGATGTTGGAAATTAGCATGATATTATAGATATCAATAATAAATAAAATTGAATTATGCACCTCGTAGTTAGACAGAGTGGAAATGATTTGAATGTCCTCAATGTACATTAATAATCATTTTATAATATCAGTATAAATAAATGTGCACATTGTACATTAACTTTTAGACCACTAAAGAGATCTAATAACATTTACAAATTATATTGAACTGATATTATAATTATATTATGAATGAATGAGCTCATTGTACATTAATATTTAGACCAATAATAAGAGATCTATTAACTAAAATTATATTAAACTGATTTTACAATTATATTATAAATGAATGAGCTCAATGTACATTGATCTTTAGACCAATAAGACATCCAAAATCATTTACAAATTATATTAATCTGATATTACAATTATATTCTAATGAATGAGCCTATTGTACATGAATTTTTAGACCAATATTAAGAGATCTAATATCATTTACAAATTATATTGAACTGATATTTTATAATTATATTATAAATGAATGAGCTCATCAATAAGAGATCTATTAAATAAAATTATATTAAACTGATTGTACAATTATGTTATAAATGAATGAGCTCATTGTACATTAATCTATAGACCAGTATTAAAAGATCTAATATCATTTACAAATTATATTAAACTGATATTATAATTATATTATAAATGAATGAGCTTATTGTACATAAATATATACCCCAATAATAATGGATATTATAACTACATATTATAATTTTATTATAATATCAGTCTTCGTCAATTCACAGAAATTAGATAATTTTACATCATCGATAATACTAAGTCGACTGCGGGTAAAGATGAAATAAAAATTAAACAAATATCATATAAACATAAATAGATAACTAATATCTAACAGGCTTGTACACCTTTAAAGTAAATTATTGACAAAAGAATATTGATAAAGATATTTGTGATTCATTCGATGATAAAAAGCTCATCGACCCCTGCGACCTAAAATATATATTTAAAATATTACACTTTATATGTATAAATTATTCTCGATAAACAATTTGTAAAATTAAACATCGATTAGTAAAAAAAAATAAAATCATTTTATGTTGAATTCAATACAACAAATTATTTATTCATTCATTCATATTCATTCATATTCATTTCACCGTTACAATAAATTGAATTCTTTTATGATAAGTTGTGCATAAAATGTCTGTATATATATTAAATATTTGCACTAAATAACTTCATAGAAGTTAAAAATAATTTATGATTATAATTATTAATTATAATTAATAAATTATAATATATATATAATTAAAACATAATTAATTATATTATTAATTTATGAATTTGTAAGTTTCACACTTTCACCAATAACTAATAAAATCTCATCTAACATATATGCAGATTTTTCATTTAAAAATAATGTCTACTGATAGAATATAATTCAACATTGAAACACACTTTCTGCTCTAGTTTATTTTAATAATCTTTTACAAGTGAGATATTATAGATTTATAGACTAGATTATATTTTTTAAAGATGAGTCGTTACATGAAAACTCATTGAAAATATTTGAAAATGAAATAAACCAATATATTGGCAAAAGTGTGTCCAAATACATAAGTATTCATAATTATTTTTACAGGTAAGGAAGTAATACACTGAGCAAAAAAGTAACATTAAAAAATTAGTAAAATATTAATTAGCATACATAATGCCCATTTATAACATATACCAAATTTGAGGGCATTTTAAATTTTTTTGCAAATTTCGATATGCTATAAAATAATATTTAATAGAATATAATTTAAAAGGCCATTTATCTACAAATGAATGTTGACCATAAAGAGATATATACAACTTATACAAATGCTATGATTTAACCCTTTCAACTCGGATGCCTTATAATTCATATAAATCTCGGAATTCGCGAGTGGAAAGTGTTAATATTATAATTTTTCAAAAACTTACATTTTGTTGAGTGAGCTCTTTGTACATTAATCTTTAGACAAGAATAATAGATCTAATAATATTTACAAATTATATACTATATAAACTCATATTATAATTGTATTATAATATTAGTGCCAAGAAATGTGGTCATTGTATATTAATCTTTAGATTAATAATAGAGATCTAATAATATTACAAATTATATTAAACTGACATAATTATATTATAAATGAAAAAGCTCATAGTACATTAAATTTTAGACCAATAATAAGAAATCTGATAATATTTACAAATTATATTGAAACTGATATTATAATTATATTATAAATGAATGAGCTCATTTTACATAAATTTTTAGACCAATATTAAAAGATGTAATATCATTTACAAACTATAATAAACTGATATTATAATTATATTATAAACAAATGAGCTCATTGTACATTTATCTTTAGATCAATATTAAGAGATTTAATAAAATTTACAAATTATATTGAACTGATATTATAATTATATTATAAATGAATGAGCTCATTTTACATTAATCTGTAGACCAATAATAGAGATCTCAGAATATTTACAAAATATATTAAACTGATGTTATAATTATATTATAAATGAATGAGTT
>NW_020537324.1:1331491-1394716 GCF_003426905.1 Ctenocephalides felis | reverse complement strand
TCGTCAACCATCTGCATTCTTCTTCTTCCCAATCTTTTCAGTCCTTCTATTTTGTCTTCGGCGACGTCGTGCAGGAAGCACTCTTTTTGCAGATTGGATCCGATCCAGTTTCCTTTTCTTTTCAGGATCGTGGTCAGTAAAGTCCTTTTTTCACCCACTCTTTACAGGACTTCATTTATTATCTTGTCAGTCTACTTTATTTTCTATATTTGCCTCCAGCACCACATTTCAAAACTCTCCAGAAAGTTCTTGTCGGCGTTTATCAGAATCCAGATTTCTGATCCTTACAGGATATATTTCTATTACTATTTCAAAATTGCCCCTATTGACACTTACAGACGGCCAATTTTATGTGCGACGTATGGTTGTCAAACAAGGTAATCCCTTTCCGCCATTTCCGACTTAAGTGCGAAAAATAGAATTCGCGAATGACTAAATCCATCAGGGGTGATTTTCTCCAAAAACGCCATTGAACTGTCGACAGGACGGACTGGAGAAAATCCCCAATAATAATCTCCCACTAGGATTAGAAGATCTATGACTGGACACGAAAATGATGATTTGGCTAAAACTATCGACATATGGGAAGCTGTATTTGTAACCAGAGGTAAAGGATTTTTGGATGATTTTACTGATGTAAAAGCTACTTTAATAGAATAAAAAACGCTTCAAGAAAATGGAAAGTGTGGGTCATTTGAAGAAGTTTTAAGACATCCTTTAGGCGTTTGTCATACTAACTAGTAAAAATACCAAAAATTAGAAAGCAAGATGTAAGAGTCACTTTACTTTAAGACAAGTTGCAAATTTTTTACGATACGTGTAAATAATAGATTTAATAAAATGGTATTAAGAATTTTTTCAATGCCGACAGAATTTTGGAATTTTGACACGACTACAAAGTTAATCATATGTCCATTACCAAGCTAACTTACCCTGAGTCAATTAACAACTCCACTTTCCCATTAATCAATTTTACATTTGAATTTCAAACAAGCAATATCACTTCCGAATTTCATGCCATTTGTATTACTCTAGGTAATTTTCAAATAGAATATATAATAGAAAAGTTTATTAAGCCATTAAATTCGTACGCGAATAATTACTCATTGCCATAGCCACACGTGTACGAGCACGTGGCCAAATTGTAAATTGTAATAAATGCATCAACCATTTTCATCCCCGTGCCGAATATGAATCCCTCAAGGGTTGAGAAATTTGTTACCACGGATGAATGTGCATTGTTGTAATATTTGATATTTCTGTTGGGAAAATCTGACTATGTATGATAAATGATAAATGTGGTATCATCAGTGTAAAAAAGTTTTGCAGTAAAATGTAGATGTAAAAATAACTGTGTAATATTCGTCGTTACCTAGATTTATACTGCTATAAACCAGTGAAATATTCTTATGAGAGAATGAAGAAAACTTGATAGAATTTTATGATTTTATTAAATTTATCGGAGAGAAAACCTGCAAATATTGTAAACTCAAAGACGAAATATTGACATTATCTTTATTATTATGTATCAATAAATTGGTGCGATTTTTTGTAATAATTGCTCAATATTTTTTTTTGTTCTAAAAGATGAACTTCTTAATTTCTTATTTAGTAAAAAAATATTTTTAGTAGTGGTGTTGTTTATAATTCTCAAAATTATATAATTTGCACTACAATTATAAAAGCTTTGATATCTATATAAATTATATATATGATACTAATAATAATTAGAAGACGCTATTAACATAGGAAAATGCTACAGAATTGAAATAAGATTTTATTGTTATTGACTATGGATTTCTTATGATTAAATACTCATATAAAATAAATACATTGATTAATTGAAATTAATTTTGTTTCTGAGTAATTTAGGCCATAATTTATAGTATTCTGTCAGTAACTATGATTGTTGTATATTATTGAATGAAAACTTAATTTAACATAATTTAAATAACATATTTAGCACTTCCCAGGCTACATATAAATTCATACATAGTTAAAATAAAATATTTAGGAAAGTTATCAACAGTAAAAATAAAAATTATATTTTACGTATGTACCAAAACGGAGTATGATTTAAATTATAGTAACCCACCCTGAAAATCTATTGTACTATAGGTGGTACTGTAGAAATCATTCTGAATTATTTAAAGTGAACAAAAAATTACACTGAAATTCGAATGAAGTATTAACTGCCAAAAGGACATGGTGCATTATTTATGTAGTTTTCGCATATGTAATTTCCTGATATATTCTAGAGCTTTGTTCCATGCACGTGGCATTAGTTAATAAATGCAGTGGATATGTTTTAAAAGTAACTAATGGATTTTGTATTATTGTATATATATATATATATATATAGTAGAATAAATTAAAATATCTAGAAACAAAACGAACACGTTTTGAAAAGCTCGTATTAGAAAAGCTTTTGTTTTGCTAGTCCCTTTAAATTTTCTATCTTATAGTTTATACACATAAAAAGGCGAAGATTTCTACAATATTAAAGTACAACAAGAATATTAACACTTTTGTTGAAAAAGTTTTGTCAGTAAATTAACTATTTCACACCTTTTCAAATATAGGGTAAAAATACATAAGAAGAGGAACAACGAGCGCCACTAATTGCAAGCTAAATAATATTCCGTGACAAAATAGATTATTATTATTAATAAATTATATAATAAATTTCAGAAGAATTTTGTATTATGAGTAGAATGAAAATAAATTATGTAAATAACTACACTCTTAACCCGAGGTTTCCAAACTGTGGGGCGCAAGCCCTTAAAAGGATGCGAAGAGTTATAAGGGGGGAGTACAGCTGTTTCCAAAATTCTACTTTTGAAAAAAAAAACAATTTTTTTTTAGTTTTAGTTTTATGTATATTTTTTATATTGTATATCATTATATTGTATATCAGTTTGCAGTTTAATAATTAAATTATAATATCAGTTAAAAATTTAATAACTTAAATTGTGAAAGAAATTAAGGAAAGCGCAACAATTTTTTTCAAGAGCGGGGGGATGTTCGAATAGATTGCAAATCACTGCTCTACATATATTTTTGTACTAAAGTTATTTCATGAAGTTCTAAGTTACAAACGTTTCGAGATTGTGGTTTGTCTTATCAATTAATATAATTGTCCTATCAATTAATAATTTAACAAAAAATAACAAATTTGATAAACATAGAATAATTTAATATTATTTTTTTTGTTATAAAGCTTGATACCATATACTAAATATATGAATCTGAGAATGTATTTAGTACATTATATTAGAACATTATATAGAACCTGAGAATATCATCAAGAAATTGTTAGGGTCATAATGGAAACTTTGGAGCAAGGTCTTTACCATATATTAAAAATGCTATATGATAAAGTATGGAACTAAACACTAGAAATTAAAGTACAAATTTAAATAAACAGCCAAAATAATTAATATATGTATATTCTATTAATAACTTTAGCACCCAGTTTTACTGGAATTCCGTTGATTTTTCGTTTCTCAGGTTCTATTTCATTAAAAGCGGCCCTGTTAATGCATCCAATTCATCACTGAATAGAGCTGGTACATTTTGCGATATTTTTTGTCCGTCTGCGAAACTGTCATAATGCAATCCTTCAACGTCTCGTGCAGATAATGAAACTTCGTTGCATAAGAGTATCGTTTCCAGGAACGCAAGTGTCACTTAAAACCCAACCACACTGGAATATACCAGAAATAAATCTTAATATATATTAAAATTATGGTTGAAAATTCAATATGATAACTATTCACGTATTGTGGATCCTAAGTAATTATCATCATCATGTAACAAAATTTAATTGTCTTCAAATTGCTGATAAGTTCATCATTCTCAGATCTCACGTACAATTGTTCTTGTGTAAACTAGAAAATTTTGTGATTGTATTAGGAACAAAATCTAGCAAGTAATCCATTTTTTGCACGAATGTCATATTCTGCACATCGAATTTTCACAGTTTTTAGTACCATTTTATATGAAAAGCGCAGCGCAACATAGCCTTGCTGCAACATTGGTCTATTTTACGGCAGAATTGACCCACAAATGTGAAATGATATAATAGTATTTTAGGCATGAGTTAATTTTTGTCCATTATAAATTATAAATTATGCATATTTACATAAGTAAACCGTGAATGCAAAATATAAAATCGCTTACCCGCAAAAAAATAATTAAATTAAAACGCAGAGAGAACACATACGCCATGAAATTCATTGGCGGTCCTGGTGGTGCCGAACATCGTTGTGTCATCCAACACATGTAAAACGCTAATTGGCATCCCTTTTATCCGACCAATCACATACAATTTCACCCTTAACCTAATTAAATCTGCTGATGGTGCATGACAGACCCTTCAAGTAATTAACCCGTTTACTCTAAATTCATCAAAATTCATTCCCATATTAAAGGCAGTTAGCGATTTTATTAATCTCGTGTGATTATGTCGGTAGTAATTGAATAAAGGCCAAAGGCTTGATGATATTATGCCAAGCCATTGTGATATTTGATCATAGAGGTAAACGGAGCAATTTGTTAAGTATACGATAATCTAATATTAAGACAATACGAGAATATGTGACTAGTCATGCAGAAAAACAATCAAATAACCCTAACAAATCTTTGAAAATTAGTATTAACATATGCAATGTAATGAAATTTAACTAATGTATTACCAACTTCCCGTAGGGTCAGTTTTAGTAATCGTCCAAAATTCGAAAATGAAAATTTATGCATTTCTTTACGTTTCAAGACCTTCTGAACAGTTTGGCATACTTCAGAAAAAATGGAGGAAAGTCAGATTAGAATTCTGAAAGATCAGATTTAGAAGAAAAAGAAGAATAAAGAAAGCAGATGGAAAGAGCAAAAAAAATTGGATGGAATAGCATAAATAGAAGAAGAGAGCATAGAATATATATATGGAGATAGGATAGAATATAAAAAAATAAAACATTGTAGGCGGCTAAATGCTCTACGTAAGAGCGACATCAATAAAAAAATTGATCACAATACGATAAGTTCCAACAACTTGCCATAAGGCCAATTTCGTCTATTATTTAAACATTTTTTAAAATTATTATGCAAAAAGCTGCCACGCCCCATAATAAATATAAAACATTAATTAATACATCTCTGAGGAACGCCTTGAAAGCATGCAGTCGTTCACATGGGAGTGATGAGATCTGCATACGCACATTGCAATATAAAACGGTTCCCACGCGGTGGCGGCCAATTTTATCGCCTTGGGCGCCTTACGCCCAAACCCCCGCGAAAGTGATCGACATTTGAACCACCAATGGGTAAATTAATTACATTTCAGTAGTAAAATAGTTTGATAATTTAAATCAGTGATTCCCAAAGTGTTCTACATGAGCGCCCAGGGGTTCATTATAACATTCTGAGGGTCCAGATAAGCGAAAAAAATTTTGAGGTCCATGAAATGAAAATGGGTATCCATTATAGTGGATCCAAAACAATGTTATTATCTGTTTACTTACTATGAATGCTATTTTGGGGTCGAAAATAAGATATTTTGAAATTTGAAAACTTACAATACTTTTTTGAAAATACTAAAAATTTTTGAACTATTTTTTTTGTATTTTTTTTTTTGAAAACTTCAAAAAAAAATACAAAAAAAATTAGTTCAAAAAATTTTAGTATTTTCAAAAAAGGCCTTTTTTTAAATATCCAAATTTTTCAAATATTTTCAAAGTTTTCAAAAATGTTCCAAAAAATTCAAAATTTTCAAAAAACATCTAATTTTTTTTGAGCTTTTACAACTTTTAAATTACGGAACGGAAAGTTTCAGCAATTTGCCTGAAGGCAAGATGCCATGCACCACTAGCTATTTTAAACATTCAATGATATTCATTATACAGTTGGAAAATTATAAAACAGATACATGATTATGTAAATAGGGGGTCCATGGCAAAGCCCAAGGGGTGTCCATTCAAGACACTAAAATGTTTGTAAACCTATGGTTCATAGATTTGTTATTTAATATTTTAATATTAACACTTGAATCATGTATTAAGTCTGAAAAAAGTACAAACATTTTTGCAATAAATCATATATCTACATTCATATAATTATTACTTTTCAACACTTTTTCTGCCCACCTGCGAATGTGAAAGGGCATCGTAAAAGTGAACTGACTGAAACGTAATGAAAATAATGTGTCATCTTTACGTTATTGTTTCGTACGTTAATAATGCAATTTCCTGTCAAGACATTCTATAACTGATTAAACATCAATCAGTTTGACGAGTTAATTTATCAAAACCTGTAAGTCGCTAGATGCACGCAATGTGTTGGCGATGGTTTCAATATAAATATGGAATATGAGTATAGAAATATTGTATATATTGATGAATAAGGTTTAGGGGATACTTCTAGGGATTCTAATGAGAAATGTGAACTATATTTTAACTTGATTCGGACTGAAATGTTACAAAACTCTCAGAGTCCTCAGATTCTCCTAGCCTCAGATTGCTATTATTCATAATATGCTTACTAAGTTCTTACATTTTTTTCTACTATCACTTAGTTCTCATTAGATTCTGAGTTTTTATTATTCATAATATTCTTACAATTGCCATTTTATTATATTCTTACTGAATTCTCATAGGATTCTGAGTGGATTATTACGAGATTCTCAGGATATTTGATTTGCGATAGATTTTTATTGAAACCTTTTCAAGTTTTTTTTAGATTTTTCACTATCTTGTAAGTTTCTTGCTGCACTCTTAAGATTCTTACTAGATTCTTTTTATATTTTTATTACTCGATTTTCAATACATTCCAGCTAGATTTCAATTGGATTTGAACTATTATATAATATATATTCAAACTTGATGCAAGTAAAATATAGAATATTACAAAATATTATTAAAATCTTCTAATTGTAATAAGTGGACTCCAACTAATTTGTTACTCAATTCCAACTAGTCTCCATCTTCTAACTTTATTGGCTTTGTTGGCTATTAATTGGCTTCTAACTTCATTCCAACTTTATTACAACTAAAATATTACTCACATCTTTCTAAAATCTTGCTAAAATCTTACTAAAATAGGATTTGATCGCACAGCAAATAGATAGCATTATCACAGTTTTTACTACCAAGAAAGAAGGATCAGAAAGCGTTGCCATAACAATGCTATATTATCGCAAAATTGGACCCTTAGAGCGAGTGCTAGTAGTTATATCAAATTTATTAAATTTTGGAATAATGGCCATTATGGCGGAAAATGGCCGAATGTTAACAAAATCATATGGGCTCAATATTTGAAAACAATATTTAGCTTACGTAGAAAACATATTCAGCTCATATTCGTTGCTACTAGTGGGGCTGCACTTTTAAGACATACAAGCATATATTTGTGCATTGATTTAGTGGAAAGAATAACTCTATTACCGAAATAAACAGTTGAATATTTTTTCGAATAGCTAAATCTCAATTTCAGTTGATTAAGTCAATTATTATTCATATCTGGAAGCCAAGGCAAAATGCCATTTACACCTAATTTTCAAATAAACACTTTCAATCATTCGGAATTATTTGATTACAAGTGAATTTTATATAATTAGAACAAAGAATAATCATAGTAGCAAGTGGTTGATATCGCGGTATGGAATTATATGATTTGATGCCGTATGCGAAATCAACACGCACTTCACCGAAGATTTCTCTATAGTTATTTATGCCCGCATGTATACCCACATAAGTTTCTAAGTAGGCACGCGTATTCGTATATAAATAAATCTGCATATTTCGAATAAAAGGCTTTAGATTCTCCGACCCTGTCGCTTATGAGCTACCGGAATGCGATATCACGTATAAAGCGGATGAATTAAAACAGCTTATAATTTACATGTACAAGCCGCCGCTCTCTTCGCACGTAACGCCGCGCAAAGCCGTGTCGGCACGCATAACACATCTACCATCTACCATCTACCGTCTACCATTCTACCTTCCCCGCGAACGGCAACAAAGAATGCAAAATAATGCAATTGATCATAAAACAACCATCGGACGATCGGGCGATCGATCCATCACTCAGGCGATGGCAAACATTCGTCTAGTGAACTGATGAAAAATGCATCGGCATTGACGAGAAAATGATGGAAATGAATCGAAAACCGACGGGATATTCCAGGATTTTATACGAAAATATTTGCCAAGAATATATAAATTTACTCTTTATTTTGAGGAAAGATTGTCGAGAAAACTAATTCGGGTTGCCTTCTATCAGAACTAGGTACCAGAAAATGTATCACAACACATAGAATAGTTCTGATTGGTCTTCAAAAAAACATTAAAAATGTGTAGTTACATCTCCAGAGCACCCAAAATTTTTAAGCCTGCCAGATTCTCATCGTACATCGTTGTTAATCTCCCAACTTTTCCTCGGATTTTATTTTTCTCTTGTATCGGCCAAGAGTACCTTCAACGCGACTTTCCGATCATTTATCAAGTCACTTAGGTAGGATTTGTATTGTGCAAATACATTGTGTGCGGCATTGAAGTCAAGGACAGGAGGAGGCAGAAGATCTCTTCTCAAAGAATAAATCTTTGACTTATTTAGAGTTAACATTCGTATGATGGTGGTTTCAATGTTTATTGTAAACGGATTCTTGAATCCATTAATCTTTAAGATACGACAAGAAAATATTTAAAAACTAGTCAACATCGACTTGTAATATTTTTGAAAAGTGACCAACAAACGCACTTGTTATTTATGTATTGTTAATTTATAAGCGGGAAGAAATACACATTTTTCATCAAGATAAATTTATGTGTCATTCTAGTAGAGACCGTAAATTTATTCTTGGAAACTTTGGCAAAACAAAATAACACTTCAAGCATTTATTTTCTACCTTTGCGAGTACCTACTCTGGCAATTAGAAACTTTTCATGAAAAGTACAATTTTACCTATTTTGGTATTATGACAATTGCAATACATTTTGATTAATTATGGCATAAGAGTTAATTTGGCATAATAGTTTTAATTATATTCTTAAAAATTACCGAATCGTCCAGGCATGTGCTAAATTTACTTATCGTCCTGGTAGATGTTCATTGTAACAGAAGAAATCAGAAGACATCGGGACACATATCGAGAATAATTCGGCCTGCTTTAAAGGAAAATGCCACATACACCTCCTTTTTTCAATATTATTATTTATATTCTTACGAAAGAACTATTTTGCTGAATCGCCCAAGTAACTTCTAAATTGGCTGATCCACCAGGACTCCAGAGGACCACCAGGTCACGGTAACAGAAAAAAATCAGAAGACATGCATCTAAAATTCAAATTCAAAACCCTTGAATATCATCTGAACCAATCTGCAGAAGACTTGCCTCAAAAATACCGAGAAGACCATAAAGAACAAACACTTCAGATTTAGCAAATTAACATGTAATGAAGACTTATTATTTCTTTTCTGTTTCATCGATTTGAGTCTCAAAATGACTTCCACCACATTTGTCACCAAAATTACTGAATGTCTCTTACCAGGCAGATTGTAAGTATATGGAAATTAAAAAAAATCCTGCCGATTTGTTCCCTTGATGATTACATTTGTGTGCAAACAGCAGGTAAGTCTTTTTACGTGCAATTAGCCGTGTACAAATAAATGACAGAGTTGTTATTTTATCGTTTTGTTATCGAAGTGGTCGTGCGTTTTATTCGTATGGCTTATGACAATCTAAAATGGTTGACAGTGTATCTAGATAAGCTTTTATGATGGAGGTTTCGCGTGTCACACGACTTAATACTTAACGACCCAGATTTACCTAAGGCTCAGCGATGTTTTTGATATGTTGATCCAACCGCACCCGGGTCGGTCCTTTACGCATTCAATCATATTCAAAAGTTTGATTACTCCACAAGTGTATAAAACATTTTTGTAAATTTTTATAACTCATACAATATGACACAAGTCACGTTCAAGTAAAAATAGCCCTTCTGTGGAATTAAAAATACATCAAATATAATTAGACAAGACTAAGTGTTGCCTTCTAAACAGCTTTGATAAAGTTTCATAACAAAAGCTTATAGAACTACACATATTGAATTGGATATATTTCAATTAAAAATATGAAATTCATAAAGTTTATTACCATATTAGCTGGTGCATTATCCTGTTGAAGGGATGACACTAGGAACGAGTTAAGGTAGACCCGGAGGGATGGGTCGATGGGTCGATGGGTTGATGGGCTCAGCGATCAATCATGCGGCGGAATGCAAATGACACGCCACGGACAAACGTCGGTTGACAATTCTGGAAATCAAACAGTATGAAATGCACGGTATCTAAATAATTCGATATGCAATGTCATGTATAATGTACAAAAATATTTTCGAATATATTCATTAATACCAGATTTACAAAAAGGATTATCGATGGATGTGTGATTGATTAATTTCTGTTATGTTAACACAGTGCTAACGAGGACATTATTGTAAAGTTGTTTTATTTTGCTATTGTTTGAATATGTGATTTTGAAAAATTGTGTTTGACAGAAAATTGTAGAAAATAATGCATTCAAATATACATATTCGTCACTGGAAATTGTAATGTAGGAGAGCTAGGGACAAGAGGGTTTTTCAATAGGATATTAATCGATGATTAAATATTTTAATAATATTCCAATATACAGTAAACAGAATTGTGCAGATGCATCATTTTTGATAAGTAATAAAACGTCTGTACCCATTTCAAAAAGCTATCTGATGAAATTGCTCGACATCAGGCAAACCAAGGCGGTTCCAACTTTAGGTATTTGCTACTATTGATTATACTATTATTGCTGTTATTATTACGTGATATTTAAATTAATTTAAAACTTTGTACAAATATTCAAATGTCTCAAATGTCACAAATTCCCACACAATTAATCTTCGTCCCTCTACGACTACTATAGCTTTCGCTACATTTCGCTTAACAAAAGCTTATTTTTCACGCTCAATAAAATTTTGTTAACAGCCTAATAAAATAATTGAACACTTGTATGCAAAATTCGAATGAACGCACATTAACTTTTCTAATCCTCCCCAACAGAAACTAAGCACCTGTGCAAATACAGATAGAAGCATAATTTATTGCTTTTATATACTTATGGGGAGCGTCTGATAAAAGTTTATCTGCTTTCCCGATGCGACTATAAACAAAGCCGACTTGTAAATCAAAATTTGAATGAATGAAAAAATATTCCTCTGCTTATTTAGTGTGACACGTGTCCTTTCGAGGGTGGTTGCACGCGAATGAATTTCAAGATGTATTAAGAATGATTTTCTGATATCGCGGAGAAGCATTGACATGGAAAGAAGAATGTTTTGGTTGTGAGATTCTCAAAATATTGTAGACCAAGTTTTATATAACTTGATAGGGATTTATGATAGCTTAGTGGTAAGAGCTTTGGCCTTGCAATCTGAAGCTTCCAAGATCAATTAGAACCGCCTTGGTCCGCCTGATGTCGAGCAGCTTCAAAGATCGGTGCAGCCGTTTTTTTTGAAAAACGCTCACAAAAGTTCAAATTACATATGCACACACCCAATTACGCATTTTCACATAAACAAACATTTTAGCGTCAAATGATTTAGAAAAACTTGATATGAGAAAAAAGTATAAGCTTGGAAAATTGATTAGCTATTTTGATTAAACAACAAATAAATTCTTTATATCGCAAGCTTTTTAAAACTCATATGATAAATGATCATCACCAAATACGTGACTTTTATTTTAATCCAGAGATGACAATCCTACAATCGCTGTCAATGATAAACATTGAATTTTGATGTGTTCAAATATTGTTTCGCATTTTTATGCAATCTCCAATCTTTATTCATCAAGAAGTTAATATGCATCGACACGAATGCGTTATATAGGCGTATTCTTGATTTGCAAAACAGGTTCTCTGTCACTTGCATTAGTATGAATTGATTTTGTATCAATGAAATCCTTTTATAATAAAATGTGTCTGCAGAAGTGCTCGTGTACATTTGTTATCGGATATATGATTGCTTTATGTAAAATACAAGAGCGGATACATTGCAGATCATTGGATTGACTTCTATTAACTACCAGCCTTGGGATTATCGGATATGTCTTTGCGAATTGTCTATAGAATAATCGAAGCATCTCAACTCAATATGAATAGTAAAATACTATAATAATATCTTAATATGTTGAATAAATTTATCTGTTATCACATTTGTCGAAACGGTTCGACCTGTCTTTGCCAAAAACTAACCACCACTTTTCCCCATCATTACAAATTGAATGTTTTTTGGACCATTCAAATCGTATGCTCCGTTCTCGTAAAAACTCTATTTCTATTTTCTGCACTCTTTGCTTTGTATCTCCGAAACGGCTGGTCCAATTTTTGTCAAAAACTAATCAGCACATATCTCTATCAATAGAAATCGATTGCATTTTGAATTATTCAAATCGGTTCATCCATGCGCCCAAAATCGTCGACGAAAAATTGTTTTCACACATCCATTTTTTTCAAAGATATGCCAAAATATTCAAATGTAAAAAAGTTCATTTTCGATTTTTTAAATGATTATCATAACTTACCCTACGGAAAGTTAATAATAAAATTTTGATAATGTTATATATTTTAGTGCTAGAAATTACAATGAAGATGAGAAGTACTGTGGATTCGAAATGTCTATAAAACGGCCAAAACTTTGTTTAAAAATCAGTGGCTAGATATCTTTGAATATTTCATAAAAATAAAACGGCAAAAACTTTGTTTAACTATTGTGGGGTGCATGACATCGTGCCTTAAGGCAAATTGCTGGAGCATCTCATACCGTAATTAAAAATCTTGGTACGGAACCCAAAAAAATTACATAAAATGTGTACACATTATGAAAATCTCTATAAAATATCTGATAATTTGATGTGCATGAGTCCAATAAACATTTTTGACCGCCAAATGACATTTGTTTTAACTTATTTTTATTGAAAGTCCATAACCGCTGGACCTGCCATTCCAAAAATTCAATCAGTTCTTTGCCTTGCCAATATAAGTAAATTATTAAAATCGGACGCTCCGTTTTCTTAAAAACTGAGATACCGTTTTTGGCACCTTTTTCTCCGTATCTTTAGAACGGTTAGACCTGCCTTTGCCAAAAACTAATCAGAACGTCTCCTTATCAATACGAATCGAGTGTTTTTTTTTAATTATTCAAATCGGTTGATCCGTGTTCCCAAAATCGTCGACGAAAATTTGTATCCGCACACACACATACATCCATTTTTTCTAAGGTATGCCAAAATGTTCATAAACTTTTGAAACGTAAAGATATATAAAAATTTTTATTTTCCATTTTTTTGCGTTTACTATGACTTGCCCTACGGGATGTTAAAAATCCGTGGATAGATATCTTTGAAAATATGAAAATATACCCAAAACGACCAAAACTTTGTTTGTTATAAAACAAGGTGTGTGCAAAAAAAAACTGAGTGTAGTATGTACATACTCAACATTTAAAACACTATGTTAGTGTATATATCAAATATATCCGGTACATTACCGAAATACGCCCACATTTAATATGAAGTAGTAAAAAATCCATATCGGTGTAAAAATTCATTAGCCTATTCCATTAGCGCACGAAATCGCGCGTCGGCGTCGCCTGCACGAATACGACTATTTAATGTAAATATTTCGTATTTAGCCTAATTAGGTTCAGGGTGATATATCGAAATTACAGAAATACACAGTCGTAGTGGTAACGACAGAGGTGTAGAATACGCAAATGCGTGTTTGCAATCTCGCAAATGTTATTTTAATTGCGACATCGAATTATGACTTTGCATCAATCACAACTGAAGCCCCGGGACCGAACAACAGGAATAGAAACACATGAGCTTTATGCGACATTGTAACTTAAGACGAGAGCTGGGATGATTTATAATGTAAATACTAATTAAGGCAACTAAACATAATACCTATTGGCCACAGAATAATTTTTAAATATATCCATAAAAAAACATCTGATTTTAAAAGCCTTTGCCAAGATGTGGATAGGAACTATATCAACCCCCCTGATTATTAAACTATGTATCATATTTAAATAAACAAGAATTAAACAATTAAAAATTCTTTATATAGTTATCTAGATATTTTATATCGAAACTCTACTACTTATACTTCAGAGTTCTTGACAACCCCTTTTTTTCAATTTTCAATATATTTTTACATACTCTTTATCAATCCTACTAATTAAATATACTTAGATTCAAAACAATATAAATATACTTAATGCCAACCCCTGAGAAAACAAGAAGAATTTGGGTAATCGGAGCATTTAAGTCCAAATATTCTCTGGGAATTGTACCGTAATATTTTGACCAGTAAGATATATCAGAACGATTGGTCAAATTATATTAAATTGATTTGATAATTATATTGTAAATCTCATTCATTTAGAATCTAATTATAATATAAACATAAATCTTTAGACCAATATTAAGAGATCCAAGAACATTCACAAATTATATTGAACTGATATTATAATTATATTATAAATGAATAAGCTCATTATACATTAATCCTTAGACCAATATTAAGAGATCTAAGAACATTTACAAATTATATTAAACTGATATTATAATTATATTATAAATGAATGAGCTCATGGTACATCAATCTTTACACCAATAATAAGAAATGTATTAACATTTACAAATTATAGTAAACAATAAGACAAATTGGAACAAAGTAGAAGATTTTGGGTAATCTAAGCATTCTACTCCAAATATTGTCTAGGAATTACATAATATATTATAAAAAATATTTTCCAGCTCTAATATTATAAGTGTAACATTAGGAATATTGCGTGGATACACAAACTATGTACATTTACTTCTACAAATAGTATATTGCCACAAGCCTACTCTTGAAAGGAAAGGCACTTTAGAAATTAATACATTGGAGTGTTAACAAGTCTACTGATATATGAAATGATTCAAATGTCATTGATAAATTTGATGTTGGAAATTAGCATGATATTATAGATATCAATAATAAATAAAATTGAATTATGCATCTTGTAGTTAGACAGAGTGGAAATGATTTGAATGTGCTCATTGTACATTAATCTTCAGACCAGTAATAAGCGATCTAATAATATTTACAAATTATATAAAACAGATATTATAATTATATTATAATATCAGTATAAATTAATGTGCACATTTTACATTAATTTTTAGACCACTAAAGAGATCTAATAATATTAACAAACTATATTGAACTAATATTATAATTATATTATAAATAAATGAGCTCATTGTACATTAATCTTTACACCAATAATAAGAGATCTATTAACTAAAATTATATTAAACTGATTTTACAATTATATTATAAATGAAGAGCTCATTGTACATATTTTTTTAGACCAATATTAAGAAATCTAAGAACATTTACAAATTATATTGAACTAATATTATAATTATATTATAAATGAATGAGCCCATTGTACATAAATTTCTAGACCAATATTGAGAGATCTAAGATTATTTACAAATTATATTAAACTAATATTAAAATTATATTATAAATGAATGAGCTCATTGTACATAAATCTTTATACCAATAATAACAGATATTATAATTTCATATTATATTATAATATCACTTATTGTCAATTCACAGAAACTAGATAATTTTACATCATCGATAATACTAAGTCGACTGCGGGTAAAGATGAAATAAAAATTAAACAAATATCATAAAAACATAAATAGATAACTAATATCTAACAGGCTTGTACACCTTTGAAGTAAATTATTGACAAAAGAATATCGATAAAGATATTTGTGATTCATTCGATGACAAAAAAGCTCATCGACCCCTGCGACTTTAAGTAAATAATATTTAAAATATTACAATTCATATGTATAAATTATACATGGTGAAAAAAGATGGATTATTTAATATAGAATAAATGTTGAAATAATGACTAATATAATTTTATTGACTTATATCACTAACAGTTTGTAAAATTATACGTAGATTCTACAAAAAGAATGATTTGTTATTAGCATTGTTATACGTAAAATTTCACAACAGCAATTAAAATGAAAATCATTTTATGTTCAATTCAATATAACGATTTTATCATATTTAAATTTTGTAAAACCATTACATTGAATTGCAATTTTAAAAAAATATATGTATATATGTTAAAGATTTGAACCAAGTAACTTCATCAAAATTTAAACTAATTTATGATCATAATGTAAGTTTTACACTTTCACCAATAACTAATGAAATTTCATTTAACATATATACAGATTTTTCATATAAACCACAAAAAGTAATTTGCAGTCCTAATGTCTACTAGAATATAATTTAATATTGAACACACTTTCTGGGTATAGTTTATTTTAAAAAAATTTCAAAACTGAGATATTTTAGATTTATTGACTAGATTACATTTCTTAAAGATGAGTCATTACATGAAAACTCATGGAAAATATTTGAAAATGAAATAAACCAATATGTTGGCAAAATTGTGTCCAAATACATAAGTATTAATATAATTATTTTTGAAGATAAGGATGTAATACACTGAGCAAAAAAAGTATCATTAAAAAAATCAGTAAAATATAAATTAGCACACATAATACTATTTATAACATAAAACAAATTTGAGGGCATTTAATTTTTTTTTTGCAAATTTCGATATGTTATAAAATAATATATAATAAAATATTTAAAAGGCCAATTATCTACAAATGAATGTTGATCATAAAAAGATATATACAACTTATACAAATGCTATGATTTAACCCTTTCAACTCGGATGCCTTATAATTTATATAAATCTCGGAATTCGCGAGTGGAAAGTGTTAATAATATAATTTTTAAAAACCTACATTTTGTTTATCTAGCTTATTACTTATTTTACTTATTATTTAATTAATAAGAGATATTGTAATATCAGTATAAATAAATGAGCTCGTACATCAATATTTAAACCAATAACAAATGATTTAAGAACATTTACAATATATTAAACTGATATTCTAATTATATTATATATGAATGAGCTCATTGTACATTAATTTTTAGACCAGCAATAAGAGATCTAATAACATTTACAAATTAGATTAAACCAATATTATAATTACATTATAAATAAATGGGCTCATTGTACATTAATCTTTAGACCAATATTAAGAGATCTAAGAACATTTACAAATTATATTAAACTGATATTATAATTATATTATAAATGAAGAAGCTGATAGTACATTAAATTTTATACCAATAATAAGAAATCTGATAACATTTACAAATTATATTGAACTGATATTATAATTATATTAAAAATGAATGAGCTCATTTTACATAAATTTTTAGACCAATATTAAAAGATTTAATATCATTTACAAATTATATTAAACTGATATTATAATTATATTATAATATCATTATAAATAAATGTGCACATTTCACATTAATTTTTAGACCAATAATACGAGATCTAATAACATTTACAAATTATATTAAACTAATATAATTATTTTATAATATCAGTATAATTAATCTAATATCATTTATAAATTAAATCAATTAATCTATTATCATTTACAAATTATATTAAACTGATATTATAAATAAATGAGCTCATTTTACATATTTCTTTAGACCAATATTAAGAGATCTAAGAACATTTGAAAATTATATTAAACTGATATTATAATTATATTATAAATAAATTTTACCTTAATCTTTAGACAAATAATAGTAAGAGATCTGAGAGCATTTACAAATTATAATATCAGTATCAATGATTGAGCTCATTGTACAATAATCTTTAGACCAATAATAATATTTATAAATTATATTAAACTAATATCATAATTATATTATAATATCTGTACAAATAAAATGTGCTCAACAATAGTGCATTAATCTCTTGATCACTAATAAAAGATCTAAGAACATTTACAAATTATATTTAACTGATATTATGATATCTGTATCAATAATGAGATTGATGCAGCGATCTTTCAATCAATAGAGATCAATAATAAGAGGTCTAAGAACATTCACAAATTAGCACACCAGGCCAAATGAGCTTAAAAGCCCTCTGATCCACAAATGAATGTTAACTATACAGAGTACTCACACTAATTTCGTATGACATATCATTTAAACAAATGCTTTGATTCAATATTGTTATATTTTTTTAAAAACGAATATTTTGCTTATAATTTTGCTTATCCCGGTGATTGATACAGTTCCGATGTCCGCAGCAGCCAACTGGCAGAATTCTGCCATCAATCATTTCTCAGGAGCGAATGCGAATGGCAGCAGCCCGAATGTATTTATTGCGCGTTCAATTACTCGTTAAGCGGCTTTGTTTCTGTTGCGATAATTAATATAAATCGAGGGAATGGGGCAAACGGTATCGAAAGCCATGGGGGATGGATTTTTACAGGTGAAAAATCGCGAAAATCATTGGCAAAATATTTGTTTGATTTATTGTAAGCGATTAGGGATGTGGAATTTTATCAGAGGTAACGGTCAATTGTGATATACATTCTTTATGTAATTCACGCTAATACATGAAAATGTACGAAATGTAGTGTTTGATATAATTTATATGTTTTGATGATCAAGCATGACATCTATAATTTTTATAAGTTTGTTTGGTATTATATGTTATCAACAATTAGTAAAATAAAATACAATTATGAAAGTATCGCAAATATATATTGACTCTATTCTGTATCTGGTATGAAGTTTACTTTGATTTTCATATTATCCAAAACGTGTGAATAAACTTATGAAAACTTATACAATTTTAATTGATGAATCTGTTCATATAATGTATGATAATATATAATATTAATAATATTTCAGATATATATATGGAGGCTTGGTCCATATTAAATACCAAAATGATAGACAATAATATATTTCATAAAATATTATTTATATTTCGTTTATTTTATATATGATTAATATCCACGACACTATGTGTTGTCATACTAATCGTTAATAAAATGTTATTGGTATTTTCGTATTTATAATTGAAAAGAAAGGTTTTAAGAATCATACATTTTAGGCAAATTCGACTAGGGAGAAACAAAAGCCGTGTCCGATCTGACACTTGAATTTCCTTTTGTTTTTCTCAGTGCTGTCACTATATGGGCCAATCTGTCCAGAGACATGTGATGCGTGTTGACAAGCCGCTATGCGTGTTGGCAACCCGCTACATCACTCCGCCCTAATGAAAAAGATTGTTTCGCATCTCTGACTGCCATTCTTGAACTTCCTTGTAAATTTCTTTTGGTTGAGATTGTGTGATATATTGCCGTGTTGGCTTGTTGAGTTTGTTGATTGCTTACGTAGCCCTTCGCTGGTGAGTTAGCGGTTGAGTAGATGTGGCCCTTCGCTGGTGAGTTAGCGGCTGAGTATATTTGACACTTCGCTGGTGAGTTAGCGGTTGAGTGTATGTGGCCCTTCGCTGGTGAGTTAGCGGTTGAGTGTATGTGGCCCTTCGTTGGTGAGTTAGCGGTTGATTGTATGTGGCCCTTCGCTGGTGAGTTAGCGGTTGAGTGTATATGGCGGTTGCCAAATTGTTTGCTGATGCTCCCTGTCTGTTGCCATGGTGCTTATAATCGACTTATTTACCAGGATAATAAGTGATTTATTGAGCACGTGTTGTTGTTGATCTTGAAGTGCGTGGTCGAAGTCTCAGTTGTATGCTTAGAGTGCTCTTCGAATTACGGTAGTTGTGAGTCATTTATAATAATTATTTATATTTTTAAAAATTCTTTTCTTAATAATTCTTTAGACTTCAATTTATTTTTTTTATCTTCAAAATATGTCTTGATCTTCTTACCTTCTTGTATGTGTGTTGCTAGTTCACTCTCGGGGTCACCAAAATATGGAGGCGTGCTCCATATTGTAGAAATACCGGAATTGTCCAAATTATAGTCATAATAAATTTCATAAAATATTATTTATATTTCGTTTATTTTATATATGATTAATATCCACGACACTATGTGTTGTCATACTAATCGTTAATAAAATGTTATTGGTATTTTCGTATTTATAATTGAAAAGAAAGGTTTTAAGAATCATACATTTTAGGCAAATTCGACTAGGGAGAAACAAAAGCCGTGTCCGATCTGACACTTGAATTTCCTTTTGTTTTTCTCAGTGCTGTCACTATATGGGCCAATCTGTCCAGAGACATGTGATGCGTGTTGACAAGCCGCTATGCGTGTTGGCAACCCGCTACATATATATATAATCGTTTAAAAATAAATACTTTAACACACATCCTTCCAGTAATTAAAAAAATGAGCAGTTTATTTTTTTAATAAGACATTAACACTTTTCGAGTCCCAGTTTGATTTTTCTTCAATGAATAAAAACTAACTACGGTGAGAAACTTAATTTACAGACAAATTCGTGAAAAAAAAATTATTATGGTAAATGTGAATAGTGTATTAAAGATTTCAAACTGGAAAATCTCGAGAAAATTATATAAACACAAATAACGATTTTTATACCATTTTATTCGTAATTTTATTCTTCATTCTTTGTCCGAACAAAGTTTTTTTTGTATGTTTTACCGTTTAGTTTGTAGTATAGAATCTGTAGTACTATTCGTGTACTTTTATTCGATATTTCTCTAAAGAAACCATATAAAGTATTATACATCATTAGAAAAGTTTCAATTTTTTTAGTCTTTCTCCCATATATCGAAACTTTGTGTTTTGAACGGTGTGGCCTACAGGCGAGTTGCAGTCGTGAAAATCAAGGAAAATTGGAAAATCTTGATTTATATGGACGCACAACTATTTATATATCATTTTATTCGTAAATTTATTCTGCATATTTTGCCTGATCGAAATTTTTACATAGGTATAGTAATTTTAATTATAGCTCATATTAAATAGTAAAATTCAAAGCTTTTGTATTTTAGTCTCCTTATAATTAAAAAATACGATGCATATTTTTCTTCCAGTCTTCTAGTATTTAGTAGGTATCTGCAATTTTGTAATTTTTTCCATATATTTATGTTTCTAACTTTATGGTCATCTCTATACATATTAAATATTCCTAAAAATATTTGTGAATCTCATGTATCCTAACAAAATGCTATAATTTGCAATATATAATATCACATAATAAGAATTCCTCATTTTACGCCTGAATATAAAATGCATTATAAAATCATGATTTATGATATATTGTTTCCCCGGACTTTTTCATACTCTTTCAATAACATCAAACAGATTTTAATGCTTATCCAGCCTCGCGGTTGACGGTACATAAATGTTCTATAAAGTCTTAGATTGTTGCGGCCAGCAACAATGCATGCTCGAGGTTTTATATAAAAACATGAAAGAGATTTTAACAAATAACCTGCATGCATTTTTAAAAACATAATGGCACACAACAAAAGATCACATGAGTAGAAACGAATCTGAACCTATTCCTGCATCGCGTTCAGTAAATGGAACGAAACGATTAAGTAATTATTATGTCATTAGAAACGTTCAGAAACCGTATAAAAGAATCGTAATGACTTTTAAAAGTCACGGAGATTAGATTGATTTTATTGTCTTCTGATTTGTGACCCGAAGGATGGTGAAGGCTTGAGGTGCGCTCAGAAATGACTTGTTCGCATGACGCGCCAAACAATAGTAGATGCAATGGATCGGAAAACTCTACAGTCTGCGGTTTCTGGACAGAATGGAAATAGTCAATATGCTGTTAATTTGATCTACTTGCTATGTGGGTTATAATTTGAACAAAAAAAAATTAAGTTGCCTATTGTTTGAAACAAATCATTAGACAACAGAGTGATGGCTTCGATAATGTCAATCACATTCATCAAATTTTACATATCTTCTCAATAGACCCAAATATGCTTCCAAGTGAAAATGGCCCTTCCCCGGGGTATAGGGCTATTGGTACATCAAATTAGAAATATCATTAATATTAAATGAGAAATTTCAAAAATTAAAGTATATCAAATATGGATGGGTCAACAATTGGGTCGATTGCCTTCTAGATATTATGAAGAAGTGTATGGTCTTAATGGTTCATGGTTAAGTTCTTCCGACTTTTGTTTTAAAAAAAGCAAAAAATGTCTAATCAGTAATAATCACAACTTTAATATCACAACCTACCAATTTGCTCCAAAAACCAAAATATTGTGCCAGCTAACATTCATACCACCAATTATTTTCATCTAATTAATTCCATCTAATATTAAATTGACCAGAATGTGTCATTAGACAATTTATTCAAAGCGACGAAGCTATAATCTCTCACTATGGTCATAAAATCTTGAATAAATTTCTACATAGTTTTAAACCACATCAAGCCAGGCAATATAATATATCAAAATCGTACACACGCAAAGTTTTATATTGAAAGAAATACGCATTTACATATCAGAACGAATTTCTTTGATATAAATTCAAATATACCAATAGGTGGTTCTGGAAGAGATTCTAAATCTGTAAGATAAATGAAATATAAAAATAGTATGCTTTCAACTCTACCTATACAATATATTTTTTGAAATACATACTTAGAAAAAGTTTGTTGCAATTTTTATTAGATTTTTATCATTAGGGTTGAAATAATAAATTGCGTGTGTATTTCCTATGCTTTCATAAACCAATACAATCGCGGTGAAAATTCGGGAAACTGTTAGGTCATCCCCAGACAGGTTTTCGCATATTTTGATTGAAATCAAACTCTACCATTGAAGTGATAGTGTTTGGCCATCACAAAGATTTTTTTTAATGAAACTATTTTGAAAAAGCTCAATTTCACCTAAAAAATATCAAGGGTTGTCCAACTCTAACACTTCGGTTTTAATGTATTGGATAAATTTTCTGAACTTCTTCAAATGCCACCTTTTGCCACCTTCCATTATAACCTTTGTACTTTCAAAAATTTAATTTAATAAATAATAAAAAATAATAGAATTTAATTTAATTTAATACTGGAAAATCCAGGGTGAATAAAAAAATTGAAATGAATAAATATATTCTTTACTGATTAAGAAGCAGTGATACACCCGATGCGGCCCCCTGCTGTTCCGCGCTCACACATGTTTACATAATAAACGCGCTTTGATAATTAATAATAATTTATGATATAAACGATGAATTAAAATCTAGAATGGTTCGAAATACTCGTAAATAACACCTTTAGCATGCAAAATCTTGTTTCTACTTGCAATGTGTCGTTCTCGATGTTTTATACTTATAATATTTTACTTCGTGTTGTGCAAGACACGCAGCGATTTCCAGGATACAACTGAGCAAAAAATTCTATAAATTAGTAACAGAGTAAAAAACCCTGTTGAAGTGTGAAATTACAATGAGTAAAATACCTAAGTCGATTGTGAAGCTAAGTTTCTTTGAATACAGTCATTAATTATAATTCTACAAACTTCTTTTAAGCATTGACCATATAGGTAAATATTGCAAGCGCTAAACAATTTTTCACGTGAAAAATTGTAAATATTACTGAGTCATGGTTCACAAATTTCTACCAAAAATAAATGAACTTGAATTGATAATTTTTTCAAATAATATTTTGAAAAACAACCTTTTTATTTTATCCTATAACATCATCCTTTCACTTAAATAATTTGTTAGGAAACTTGAAATAATTCACTAAAATTTTATGACTTAGTTTTAGGCACTAGCAATTAGTATCTGTATTACTTTGAGGATTTAATAATTTACAGCAATCCTGAAATTGTCATTAAAATACTCATAAGCTAATTTACCTAACTAAGTAGATTGTATGTGGGTACTATTTCTTTGATTTCAGTAATCAAAGTTGAAATATTTTTCAAAGCGCGATCGAACATTTCATTTTCTATTTTTAACAATAATTTCCTTTCCACTTCAATAAACTTTTTTTTATTTTTCAAAAAATTAGAACGTTGAACCTACGGTTCCAAATCCTACGTGTTCTTTAACAAAATGAAATATCTGGGAATATTACAAATTCAAGCGAGTTATGCTTCCCAAATTTCTATCAAAAATAAATACAATGAGATTGATACTGCAGTCAAATATTTCTAAAAAAATAACAATCTATGTGTGAACAATTCTATTTCCTGTGTCAAAAATATCATTTACACTTCAATAATCCATTCCGGAACTTTTGACAGATTTTTCTACAACTTAATTTCAGACATTAGCAAAAATCCGCATTAATAATATTTTCCATTTTAATATCTAAAGCTGCACTTAAAAAGGCAAATATAAATTCCTTTGTCAGATTAAAACTTTCAAATGCTACAAAGATAATATTTTCTTATGCAGCTAAATGCATTTAAGCCAACAATAGATTCAGGTTTAGAAAGGCGTTAACCATTTTCGGTATTTTTCAATACAAAAGCTTGTAATCATAATTCTACTAATCTACGCGTGTGGCTTGCTCATAAAGTAGTAAGGGAAAGTCTAGGCAAAATTTTAAATTGTAAATTCCTATAGGTAGGTTGCAGGAGAAACAACCAATGAGAAGTTTTGGAACAACACCAATAATAATATTTTTTGTGTGTTTATTTCTTAAAGGAAGCCAAAAACCATGTTGCAAGGGTAGCCCGTCGCAGGTAGTAAAAGATAAGTAGAAGCTCCGCTTTCAAAAGAACCGAGCGTCACAAATTAAGGGTAAAAAGGTTTTTTTTGTAAATCGGCAGATTCCGTTTTTCGGGATGTAATTTGTTAAATTGATTATCGATACCCTGCAGGGTCTGTGGCCACTTGCCATAGACCTTTATTTTTATACGAGCCCCTTCCATCAGTGCACAAGTAAATAATGAATTATGACGCGTGAATGACTTGCTTAGTTAGTTCTGCGTAGTGCGAATGTGTGACTAATTTTAAGGCAAGTTATGGCATATGCGCATAACTATATAAATGCGTTGGTGAAATGTTATTTATTCCAACGAGAATATGTTTATATGAAAATAGAGGATGAAGACTTATATGAAGACCGTTATGAGATGATTCGAGATTGTGAGACTGATTTTATTGTGCAGCGATATTCTATTTGCCAATATTGATATGGAGGATGAAAACTTTTATGGACGACATGCATAATTATATATATAAATATTTGATGCAACGAAGACGACATTGTAAAATATCCTCGATAAGGAAAGTTATTGAAATTATCAAATAAAAATAGATCATAATGAAACATCTACAATTTAGGTAATTTTATATTGAAAATATCCTAACATGGACCACAAGTTCTACATTTTCTACAAAGCATATCAGCGTCAATATTCTTTTTTCTTGAAATTACAGCAATTTTTTTATCAATATTTGTGATTATTAAAATATGCCTGTAAGCCAACAATTTGCAAATAATTCATTTTTTGATATATTTAACAATTTGAGTAATTACTTGATTAAGAGGCCATAGTAACTGCTTAAGAAAAAGTGCTTTTTATCATTATTTTGGAACAAAGGAAAAGTAAAAAATTTGTTGTATTGGAGAAAAGATATTATACGTATATTTAAATGATAAAATAAAACATATTCAAAAATGATAGCATTACTGCAATTTTTGTAGAGAGAATGTCAAGGTTAATATTCATTTATTACTTAAAAATAAAACATTTTTTTACCAATAGTTGTGATTATTAAAACATGCCGGTAGGACAACAATTTGTGAATTTATTTTTTGTTATTATATTTAGCAATTTCAATAGTTATTATAAAAAAAATCTGATTAAGAGATAACGCCACTGTAACTGCCTAATAAACGTTCTTTTTGTCATTTTTTTTTAAAGAGAAAGGAAAGTTGATATGTTGAGGTAGTTTACATGCGTATATTTAGGCAATATTATTGGAAAATATAATTGAAAAATATATATAATTCATTTCAATAGTTACTAAAAAAAAACTCTGATTAAGGGGTGACAATACTGTAATTGCCTAAAGTAAGTGTTTTTTGTCATTTTTTTTGGTATGAAGGAAAGATAATATATTTGCGATATTGTAAAAATTCATTTAAGTAGCAAAATAGAACAACATCTCTAAAAACAACACTTATTGTACATACTTTTAGGTCGAGATTGGTGAAATATGTAAGGAATTTTAAAAATATTGATTTTTGTGTGATCAGCAAGTTAAAAAAACGTTTACAGTGGTGTTACTCTTTAATTCACTATTTCAACAAATCACATATTCTATTAATAAGTTTGGACCATTAAAAATGAAAATGATATGTAAAACGTTCCCTATGGTTTAGCAAATTTCATTATGCATAGCTTCCAGCTGCAAAACAGTACAAAATAAAATCAGAACGTACGCTATATAATTCACTACATATATTAATTACTTAGTATACTTGCAGATTATAGGGAGTTCCGTCCAAAGTAAATAAAGTATTAATCAAACAAAGAACCTTAAACCAATAACGATCCGTCCACTGATCTATAATACACCGCTTTGTAATCGCAAATAATAAATTAATCAATTCACATGGATAGACCATTTATGTTTATTATTTATTCTGCTTGGCATACCGGAACAATTTATAAAGATTATTTCCGCAGCAATTTTTCTTTCAAAATTAAAATTGCAACCGTTTAGAATCGTACGGCAAACAATTATTTCGGCCGAGGCACGCGACCGACTCTGTGCGGTTATATGCTATCATAATAGTAATAATATAATACAACGATGAGAAAATGTAATTAATAATACGGGAAAATTCAACCCTCAGGGTACGGGTTAACAAAGAGTTTGATTAATGATTTTTTATTTTCAGAAGTCATATATACGCTGACAGTATTAATATTTGCTCGCATGCTTTGAGCGAGAGATTTATTCAAATCATTAAAGTTTAATGACACTTTGGTTTTTAGTAGCATTTTACAGCTTATTTTATTTGGAGATTTTTGTAATAAAATTAATTAAAAATTCCAGTATTATTAATTGATAAAATATTCACACATGAAATAATGCAGATGATAATTGAATATTTGAAAAGTTTGTATATTTGACATAAATCTAGAATTTGACATAAAAAACCATAGATAGATATCATTGAAAATTTGAATGATATAAAACGGCCAAACCTTTGTTAAAAAAACATGGAGTAGTATAATGTATTATCCTCATTAAAAAATCGAAAATAATTCTTTTTTATATCTTTACGTTTCAAAACCTTCTAAGAGTTTTGGCATACGTTAGAAAAAATTATTATATGTGTGTTACAATTTTTCGTCAACGATTTCGAAAGCACGGATCTACTGATTTGAATGATTCAATAAACATTTGACTTCCATTTGACTACGGCTTTCGATTTCGTCGGGAATCTGATGAAAAGATGTGCTGATTAGTTTTTGGCAAAGGCAGGTCCAGTCGTTTCAAAAAAAACGAAATTTCGTTTTTAAAAGATCAAAACATTTTACTTGCATTGACGGAATGTAGATTACATTTTTGGGAAGGTAGGCTCAGGGGTCAAAAATGTTCATTAGACATATGCACATAAAATTATCAAATATTTTATAGAGATTTTAATAATAAAAACAAATTTTGTTTCTATTCCTTTGGGTTCTATACCAAGATAATTAAAATTTCACAAATCTATTGAATTTTATTTACTAATTTCATTAGTTTGATTGTAACGCATTTTCGATCAACATTGCTGATTTTTTACCAATTACTGTTGATTTATTCATTAGCGATAAGGATTAACATTTGTTGATAGATTCATTCAAGTCTAATGATCATTGGTCTCTAATTTTTTTGTGATAATATGTATCATTTTACCAGTCTTTTACACTAATCAGCAGGCTCTACATACATTATAAATAAGACTCTATCCATATTTTCCTTCTCTATCGGCTCGTGTCAAAAGACAAATAGCTTACACTTTAGAATTATGCGTTCATAAGCGTTTATCCATTTGTCATATTTATCTGTATCTAGACCAACACCTTGGTATTTCAGAATATTATCTATATTTGTTTACCCAGACATATATGAGCTTATTGTGTTTAAGTGTTGTTCGTTTCATCATTCATTCCATTTTGACAAATGAATGCTTTTCTGACGCCGATTCGAGCTCTGTTCGAGATATGGACGGGGTGAACGATATTTATATTGTAATAAATTATATTTTAGGCATATTGATACTGATATAGCTTATATATGGATAGGTATACGTATGTATTACTTTCTTAGTTCTTTTGTTATCGAAGCTGTTGAACGTTTTTAAATTTAAGACATATTTTGTTTCTTTAGACATGTCAGAATGAAAATATAGTCTCTATTCCAATGTTACAACGAACAATGTTGACTCTCAGGTCAGTAACAAATTACTATTAAAAAGATACACATTCTAAAAAAAGCAAGGACAATTTATAAAACCGTAATTTATTTTCATTGCAAAAAAATACTATAAGCAATTGTTTTTAGTTTTTAGTATATCGAAAAAATAATAATTCTGGTCAGCTCCACAGGCTGCGCATTTCATACCAACCCCCAACATGCATAATATTGAATGTAAATTTCAATAAAAGTATAAATAATACATCTAATCCGACATGGAATTTAGAACATTTCCATTATTCCTGTGGCTTTGTTAAATGCAACGCGTTTTTGGGTAGCGCATACTTCGACAGGGTGGCTAATATCCTTAAGGGTATTTATATACGTACGTTGGCAGTTAGATAAATCGAATTAGTATCGATCCCCTTGTATGTTTTCGGGAAACATTGACGTTTCTGTGTTTTACTTTACTTGTCCACACTAACAAAGCACCGGTAACTCGATTTTGTCAAATGACGTCACAAATTATAACTATTTACTTTAGTTCTTTTATTAACATTGTTAGGATGTGCATTCTAAGGAAATGAATCATGTCTTTGGATGGATGGTAAATGTGATTCATAATAGAATTTTACTCATAATAAAACCATAATATTAAAGTAGTGGTATATGGCATCGTACGAAGGCAAATTGATGGAACTTCCCGAACTATAACATAATATTCGAAGAATAAATTTTATTAATGATTTCTATTTTCTTCACTCTTTGCTTCATATCTTCGAAACGGTTTGATCTGCCTTTGGTAAAAACTTATAAGCACATCTCCCTATCAATAGGAATCGAATATTTTTTGAATCATTCAAATCGGTTGATCTGTGCGCCCGAAAACGTGGATGAAAAATTGTACCATCCATACATACATACATACACACACATCCATTTTTTCTAAGTTATGCCAAATGTTCAGAAGCCTTCAAAACGTGAAGATTTGCAAAAATTTTCGATTTCGATTTTTGGACGACTACAATAACTTACCCTACGGGAAGTTAATGAAATCTTCTAAAATCAATAAATCTATTGAGAAATGTTAGAGATCGTCCATTAATCACGTGTATGATTTTTGATCCATGAAAGGTTGGGAAACACTAGTTTCGAATTTGCAAAGTTTCACTGAAATGACCTTTTTTTTAAATAATTAATAACGAACAAACGGAGTTATATTAAATTGCTAATCGCCATAACAAAATTATTGAAGTTCATATGAATTCAATATATGTATATAAAGTAATAAAAAAGCTACTCGGATTAGACCAGGATTTAAAACCTCTAGTCTGCATATATTAAAATCTTATCCTCCGCAATTTAATACACATGTCTAGCACGCAAGGATATCTGTTTGTCATATCAAAATATTAATAAAAACGAACATTGCGGTATTCGTGTAATGCACACAACCGCCTAGCAGAACACAGGAATCTCCCGTGGGGGATGTATCGAAGTATGCAGTTCGGAACGACACCCCCTCAGAACATTAGCATTCTCAATACCCCTCTGCGCGTAAGGGATGAACGAGATATGTGCATCTGGGGATGAGAACACATGTGAACACATAGAGGCTCACAATAGTGTTGGCCAGTATCTGACGAATTAGTATTGGGCACGTTGATGTTGCACCCCGTCCAAACTATCTGTGGAATGACGTAGTGATGCGGCAGTAAAATTTATCGATACTTAAATTACTTTTTCCAACATAATACTAGAAATTGTCGAATTGATAGAAAAGGATGGTCTTTTGTGGTTAACTAATCCATGAAATTTAGGCGAACGGAAATGCTGAATAACCACCATACGCCGTTTACCAGGTATAATAGGAAGAACTGAAATGATTTTTCTAAAATAATATACAGCGCATTTTGAGTAAATGTGGAATGTGGAAAGAACAATGAATTCACTTTTAAAATATACAGGCAAACATTTTAGATTATGATCAAATTTAAATATTTAACCAGGTAAGTGAAATTTTGCCCCTAAGCCAAAATTTTTCATAATCGACTTTGTCAATAAGAACTAAGATTAAGAAACATTTAATATTGCAACAATAAAATTTTGAAAATTAAATTTTGTAATTTGTAAACCACTTTACAAATACCTATGATATTTTAAAATTTAGTTTTTAGGACTATGTTAAGACCAAACTATGGCCAATTAAGGAAAAAGTTCATTAAAAACGTAAAAAATATCAATTAATTGCGAAGAAACCGCCCCCTGATCTTCATAAAAAACTAATCTGCACAATTTCTAACTGATATTGTTCGGACATATTTTCGTTTTATTATATTGGCCATGAAGGTGACAATCTTCATGACATTGAGCTTTTACTCGGGATGGTTGCTGCCCCTGATAGAAGGGGTAGTGATTGCAATAAGAACTGCAACAAATACATAATATACAAAAAATAAATGTTTAATACATAAAGACAGATATCTTTCGAATGGTTTGTGAATCCATCGATCTTTTAACAAAACAACAAAGTCCTTATCAATTATCCTATCAATTATTCGATGAAGTTTTTAAAATCGTAGCAGTGGTTTTGAAGAAAGGGTCAAAGAATCAAATTAAGGCTTACATACACATAAGCACACACATATTTATTTTATCCAATTTTGGTATCAAATAACTTTAAACATCAAGAAAATACAAAAATAGCTAATGTGATTATCTAGCCAGAACAAACTTTCTCTTTGGACTGTTAAAAATTAAAATAACTTAGGTCATAATAAAATAATCAAACAACAAAGTCCTTATCAATTATCTAGTGTATAGATTCAATTTTTAAAATCATAGCAGTCATTTTTGAGAAAGGGTCAAAACCTGGTCAAAGGGTCAAATTTTATATACACATAAACACAAATATATTTTATCCAAATTTAGTGTCATGATTTAGAATAACTTTAAATGCCAAAAAAATACAAAAATAGCTAATAGGATTATCTGACCAGAACATACTTTCTCTTTGGATTGTTAAAAATTAAAACAACTTAGATCATAATAAAATAATCAAACAATGCTTGAATAAACATAAACAATTAATTAGTCAACCATATTATTAAAAACAAATCAATAAATAATATTCCCCGTCCAGTGAAAGTGGAGAAATCATTACCAGCATACAGATAAAACTAATTACCAAGGCCAATACCGGAAGCCGGGGTTAAAAGATCAATGTCTTGAACTAAAATAGGACTACCTTCCTCCAGATTTCCATTTACTCATATGTTTTGCAAAAAATCGATTCATTATTATACTAATTAACTTTATCGTAAATCAAAGGTCAAGATTACTGATAATAAATGACGCTCCATAATTTGCTGTGAAGCTAATAATGTAATTTTAAGCTTAACAATATAAAATATATATTTGCAAAACAAATAATTTTAAAATGAATACATTTAGATATTAAAAAAAAACAATCTTTGAAATCAATCAAAATCTTCTGATTTCTGAAAATCTTTTATAAAAAGTAATATAATTTTGTCAAAAAACCGAATTTATTTTTGAAAATATATATAGAAAAATGTGCATTTTTTAATTTTTATTAAGCAAAACAGCAACAAAATTCATCTCCAATAATTTAAATAGTTATTCAATGTTTATGTTGATCAATATTTCTATTCCTTTTAATAACCCAAATAGTACTACATTCGTGACCATCCATTACCACCAAGTCATGTAACTATTAACAACTTATAATGCGTATCTTCAGAAACTTTTAGGCCTAGGACAAACTTTTAATTAATCTAAATAGTTCAAGTAATTCTAATAAACGAATGTCCCGAACAATCGTGCCCTGCAATCGATCCCTTTACATCACTACAAGTGGGATCGAGGCGACCGAGAGGGTTATAAGAGCTTCCCAGTGCCCTTTGAGGGATGTCTGGTTGACCAGATGCGTCATACGTGACTCAAACTGGAAGGACGGCAGCCGAGGTACATATTCATTACAGCAATTTGACATCAAGATTTGGTATATACCGATAGAGAATATCAATTTAGCAACTATATTTGGAATTTGAAGTCATGCAACCAAGATATTAGTTTCGGGTCCAAGTGAGGCATGAAAGTCTTCTTTTGTTCCAAAAGTGCTATCAACTGCTCATTTTATTATTCAATAGTGTATATGAACATTTATTTGAATTTTCTTTGATACATATTAATATTGGGTCTAAGAACTGTACGATTTATCAAGCTTTCTGAGCATAAATTTCATTCTACTATTATAAGTGTTTTCTATTATCCATCACGTTGCAGTAGACCCCTGAAACCTTCAAACTTTTTAGCCAATGAATATAATAGTTATCAAATATGAAATGGAATAATAAAATATCAGTTATTTTTTAAATTTAATTTAAAACTAGTTGGGTGTATGGCATGCCTTAAGGCAAATTGCTGGAACTTCCCGTATCGTAACTAAATGTTCGAGGAATATTGAATGTTTTCAGATAGATTATTATAAATATTGTAACATTGTCTAATATTTATAAGAATTATATAAACTGAATTGCAAAGTTGAAATTATTTGTTCAAAGTATATTAGAATTTTAGTCAGAATTAAAAATAAAATCTGAATTATTTTCGACAAAAAATTTTTTTTTCTGAAAAAAAAAATCGAAACAATTTTTTCCCAAAAACAATTATTTCGTTAAAACAAGCTGAAAGTTCTTTGAATCATTTAAATTGAACGCTTAGTTCTCTCAAAAACTGCCATTTTTTACACATTTAGCTCCGTATCTTCGAAATGGCTGGGTCTGCCTTTGCCAAAAACTAACAAGCACTTCTCCCAATCATTTCTAATTGAATGTTTTTTATATCATTCAAATCGGATGCTCCGTTTACTCAAAAACTCGATTTCTATTTTCTGCACTCTTTGCTCCGTATCCCCGAAACAGTTGGACCTACTTTTGCCAAAACTAATTAGCACAAGGATAGAAATCGAATGTTTTTTAAACCATTCAAATCAGTAGATCCGTGCGCCCGAAAACGGGGACAAAGATTTGTATCCATACATAAACACACCCATCATTTTTTACTAAGGTATGCCAAAATGTTCAGAAATCTTCAAAACGTTAAGATATGCAAAAAATTTCAATTTTGATTTTTGGACGATTACAATAACTTAACCTACATGAAGTTAAATATAGTAAATACTAGATCAACCATTTTATTTGTTTGCAAAAATTAAGAATAATATAGAAATAAATTACACAGGTGCTTCAATGTGTGTTTGAAGCAAGTTATGTATTTTACTAAGAACTTTCATATATAAGCTAAATGAATTGATGATGTATACCTTAAGAAATTAAAAACCTTATGCTTATTGAGAGATATGACAAATGTGACTTAATATAAATAAAATAAAATTTAATTCTAATTTTGTCCTCATAAGATTGTAAGATTGTAAGCTCAAAACCGCATTTTAGACCTTTTACAGTTAAGCAGAAGTCGTATCTATTTTTACTTGTAAATATTTATCGAAATATGCTTTTATATAGAAATATCCATTTTCAGACATTGCTGCCAAAATTAAATAATTCAAAAATATTAATTAAGTAAGATCAAATATATCACAACTAGAAAAAACAACCACTGGAGACCTTCTAAAACCCAAAATTTCCTAAAAAACAAATCTTTCAATACATATAAAAAAAATATTTTGCACATTTGTAAATTTATTTATTTAAAGATCTACAGTATCTACTGAAATATCAATTTTTTATTTGCCAATGACTTAGGCACCCACGTTTATGTTTAACTCCCTATTTTAAAGTGAAGTGGCATCATTACTTTCATGTGCATTGTATATAATATATAATATGTATACCTCGTCGAATTGTTAGCAGAGCGTAAAAATATAATAATATCAGGAACAGATCTTGTTCCATTTAATGAAGGCTCACAAAACAGTTCAAAATATTATAATGGGCGTATCAAATTCTATGCTGAAACTACGAAAAGAGAGGTACAGGGTTAAATAATAATGCTTGGTTCATTAAAATTTATTGAAAATTGATGATATCACTAGTATTTTAAAATTAAATGAGTGAAAATGAAATATTTTAATATCATTGTGATTTTGTGTAACAACTGTATTAAAAAAATAATCTACCAACAGATGCCACAGAATCGACCACAGTCCTTGTTCTACGAAATTATAAAAAAACACATTTATATGCAAATATTTTCTTAAAAATAACATTATTACCAAAAACCTTCTAATTAAGATCTTCCATACCCATTTGCATTTTGTTTTCACTCGGTGCTCTCAAGACAAATTATGAATATTAGTACCCACCAAGGGTCCACCGTTGAGATGTGATACCTGTCGAATTAAATTTATGAAATCGGAGAAGGACTCTTGATGATTTCATGTTTAATAACAACAATGAGAACGGGGATGAATTTTACAACTGCGAGACGAGAGAGGGGATTGTTGAATTAGTGGAAAATCAATGTGGAAAAGGGGTGCACCTCGTAAGGGAGCACCCTGTCGAGGGGCGCAACGCGATATTAAATCAGCCGTGGATTATTTTTACTGTATGTATAATATTGAATTACATATGTGAGAGATTTTAGGATCTATTGTGCAAAATATATTAATATCGGCATCGGGTTTTTGTACTTGAATAATGATTATGGCGCGACGTAGAGGCGTAGGCTCGACGTGATTTTAAATAACATTAGGATTATTGATATAATAGTCTAACTACAAATTATTCATTGAAATATTAAAATTATTATATAAATAACTGATCAGCATTAAATGCAGGCGCACTTAATTTAAAGAACCACGTGATTTCACGTGAAAGCCCTTGTTTTGCATGGCAAAATCATGGAATATCAATGAAAATGTCAATTTTCATTTAAAAATTATAACACTAACCATGAAGCTAAATTTATTACCGTTAGTAAATCTTTAGAAGAAAATAATAATTTTGCCAGAAAATTCAATACAAAATCCTATTTCTAATTTATAAAATACATCTAATGAAACCTGGTAAGGATGTGAAATTTTTCTTCAACGTTTTCGCCAAAATGCCTGAACTTATTTTGAAAATTCAAGACAGTTTTAGAAAGATATCACATAAAAATCATGTTGATAAGTTTTCTGTAAAGATAGATCGGCTCGTTTCTAGGTAATTATTTGTATTTTTTTCTAAATTTGCATAGTGATAGAGTTTATAGGCTAAATATACACTCTAAAATTCTTGAAGGTTTGTTTGGAGTACATTGCACAATTTTAGAATTCTCTAAATATCAGGTAATACTGATTAAGAAATATTGATTATGAGTGCTATCGAAGAAAATTAATCATTTCAAAAAAATTGACCAGGAAAACCATATCAAAAAATGATCTTTTGTGAGAGTTTATACGCAAAGGTAAAAGATATTATAAAAAAATAAAGAATAAAAATGAATGTAGAAAATATTATTAATATATATATATATAAACATAATGCCGATAATTTATGATTAAATAACGAAGTTCCTACAATTTGTTATTTTTCTAAATTTTAACCAGCTGTAAGTGGAATTCTGTCTTAATTAAGGCAATTCGGGCATCGTGCCTTAAGGCAAATTGTTGGAACTTTCCGTACCGCAATTCAAAATTCGAGTAATTAAAAATAATCAACAATAATAATCAATGAAAGTTGATCAATGATTTGAAACTTTTAATAGAATTTCGAACCATATTAAATCATTCTATCTTAAATCACTTATTTTGAAATATTTTGGAAATTCCGAACTTTTTTTCAAAGCAATCGTACTGCTTTAACTGCATGAAGACGTAAACTTTGGTACGTAATCCATAGGAATGCAAACAAAATTTATACTTATTGTTAAAATCTCTATAAAATATCTGATAATACGATGTACATATGTCTAATGTTCATTTTTGACCGCCAAATGGCTCATTTTTTTACTTTTTCCTCCATATCTCCAAAGTCGTTGGACCTGCTTTTCCAAAAATTTGAACAGTTTTTCATTTAGTCAATATAAATAAAATGTTTTTTAAATTATTCAAATCGGGTACTCCGTTCTCTTAAAAACTGAGTTACCGTTTTCGGCACTTTTTGTCTCGTATCTTCGGAACGGCTAGACCTGCCATCGCCAAAAACTAATCAGCACGTCTCCTTATCAATACAAATCGATTGTTTTTGAATGATTCAAATCGGTTGATCCGTGTTCCCGAAATCGTCGACGAAAATTTGTATCCGACATACATACATACACGCACACACACACATTCACACACATATACATCCATTTTCTCTAAGGTATGTCAAAATGTTCAGAAGGTTTTGAAACGTAAAGATCTATAAAAATTTTCATTTCCGATTTTTTTGCGATTACTATAACTTACCCAACGGGAGGTTAAAAAGAAAGGATGTTAATCAAATAAATATATTAAAAGCAATGTAGAAAATATAATATAATGCCGATCATTTTTGACTGATATTTTACTTGAAATAATAATATTAAATGACAATGTATTTGTAATATGTATGTTTGTTAAATTTTAATAAAAAAATGTGTCTTTCAAAAATGTCCAGTTTCTATTCCCCAGCATCTGTAGTTGAAGAAGATCCATCTCGGATGTTGCAAAATATCGCAGTGTCATCATTTATTGATTTTGAAATAAAATCAAGCAATAAAAAGTGCATCTATTCATATTCGTTATACCTATGCACATCCGCGCTTCGGGAAAACTCCACAACTGAATGAAACGGCACAGTAAGGTGTATCAGTATAAGGTATAAGGTATATATATATTTTACTATAAGGCCCGACTTCGGGGTAGCTGCTGTTGCACTGTTTGGTCTTTTTTGCTCTTCATAGAATTGAGCCTCGCATAGCGAAATATATGAATATAAATTGGACATCGGGCTTTATTGTGTATCATACGACGATTTCCATTACAATGTTACATGGAAAATAATGGAAATGCGAGCAGATGCGACCTGCCAAAGCCCTTTTCTATAAAGCTATGCCACGCTTGTCAAGGCTTTTTTATCGTAAGATGGAAATAAATATTATAAAAAGAAAAAGGTGAACTGGTTATATTTATATCATAGATTTCGTATTTTATCATGATGGGTAGACGAGATATTTAGAGAAATATTATTTGCTTCTGAAATCTATCTGTTTTCTATCAGGGATAATAGAAACGTATTAATATAAACATATTATAAGTAACTTATTCGACTGTGATGAATAACATAAAATCATGCTTAGATGAGAAAATTATTTTCGAGTTTTTGTAAATCTTTGTTATATCTTGTTTGTATTTATGTACTAGTTTGCCACAAATCTTGGTTTTAGTGAATTCACGTATTATGTCCACAAAACATATAACAGAAGTGAATTGGTCTATAATTAATATCGTGTGTTTTAGTTACTAATATTTTTTATTTATTAAAATCAAACGAATCAGATACAAAAACAAGTTTTGCTATAAATATATAATTACATTTTCCAAAAAATATTTGGAAAATTAATTCTTTATATTAGAACAATAAAAGTGTTTCGAATACTGTACAATTCCGGCTATAAAATTCCAAATATGGTTATTATATTTTAACTAATAAAATTAAAAATTTATTAAAAAGTGGTCCTATTAAAATTATATTTTTGAATTCAAATCCAGCACACGAGTTCGAACTCTTTAAACGTTTAACGTAGCCCATGATTATCTTAATCTTGCATCCAAAATCATTTAAATTTATCCTTAATACCTTAATAAACAATAATCATTAATACCTTTTGCTAGTGCATTTTACCTGTTAGTATGCCTCTTTTCAACATAACTAGAAATTTATTTTTTTCTAAAAAATGGATTTTTTTAAATTTTAAACAAATAAATAAGGTATATGAAACTTGTGCATATTTCATATATAAAACTATTATATTGTGTTTTGTTTTATTATTTTCTACGAGCGTAATATTCGAAATAAAAACTGTTATATAAAACAAGGAAATATATTATTTACGATGTATAATAACATATATTAATATATAAGATGTAACTGTATCGAGCACCTATTAGAATCTTAGAATGGGCAAAAGAAAATAATATTGTTCAATCGAGTCGAAATTTTTCAAATAAACAGTATCTATTCGTTTCAATAATAATTTTCAAGAAATAACGGAAATAATTATAGAGGTACATAATTGTTGTGTGTTTTTTGACTAACTTTCACAATTTCATATAAGAATTGATTTAAAATAGCAAAAAGTTGATTATCGAATATTTTTATTCGTAGAGTAATAAAACAAAATTTGATAAGAATTACAAAAGTTACAAAATTTGTGTCATAAGTATATTATTAATTATGAAATACGAACACCCAGCTCTCTTTTTATTAAATATTTTAAATTTTACATACGTTTTGAGACTCGGTGTTCTCATTAGTTTCATTTAAATAAATATTTTTTACTTGGTCACTAAAATTTGAACTAAAACGTCCATGTTATCCGATGCACAACCTATGTTTATATATATATATATATATATATATATACATATGTGCGTGTGTGTGTGCTTTTTCTTAACTGAGATATATTCTCATCTTTTCCCAACTGTAATTAGAATACCGATATAGTGTATCTAGGTGTATCCCGGAAAGAAAAAGGGTTAAAGTGCAATTGCCTAGCCAGTGATCTTTCCCACGATAGACATTTTGTAATTGTGGTAAACAGTGATCATCGTGATCATCGTTGTTTTTGGTCTCTATTGCAAGAAGGCGATTATCCACTCGTTATCTGCCATTATCTCAGATTATCGTCATTATTTTGCATTATAGGCACGCTTACATAACCGTAAGGAACGGCTTAGTGTTCTCATAGTAGTAGTTTCTTAAGATTCTAACATTTTGCTATCTTTTGCTGGACATAGCGGAAACTATTTGAGATTTTCGGCAAAAACTGCCATTTGTAATGAGAAATAAAAAAATTGGCAAAAGTGCTTTTATATAAATAGTTTTCCATTAGTTGTTTGAAATATTCTATCAATGCGTCTCTGATACTCAACAAAAGAATAGGTTATGAAAATATCATACCACAACTTGCGTAAATAAAACAATATCAGCTAATACAAATAATATATTATTCATAAACATGAAACCCCAAGGTTTCCCTCATCTTATTCATGCTAAAACATTCAATAAATCCACAAAAAGAAGGTCACATACATACAACCGTGTTCTTAATTCCTAATAATACACGTAATCTCTTAGACCAATGGCCACTTAGTAATTATCTGGCTAATGTTGATTAATTAATGAAACAAATTCGATAGAATTACATCAATTACGACTCCATTCGTACTAATACAATGCATAATAAAACGCGAATTACGCACAAAGCTGTAAACTTATACTGTAGGTACTAAAAGTTGACCTAAATACATTACTGATACCAAAAATCAAACATTAATACCACACAAGCTGGGGTTTAGCAATCATTTATTATCATTAGCGATTTATAACGTGTTATAATATTTTATGGTCGATAATAGTGTTTAATATGCTTAATGGATGTTCGTAATTTGTAGTGGATATTATATTCAAGCGATATAACGTATGGGTACTAAATAAGATATATTATAAATACATTGACAGGTAGCTATCGATATATTATTGTAATAGTAATAGAGTAGGCATTACTTAGTTAATTGCTTTTAATTCCCAATATTTTTATAATTTTATTGCGTTTGTAGATATGTGAATGGCGCTTGATTGTTTCTAATGCTGACAATCATGTCATAATAAATTTATTATTACTATTAATTAATATGTGGCCTACTGAACGTAAAAATGTAATGTGAAGTAATATAAATTTTAATATTTGTGTTAGTTATTATACCTAGTTTAATTATGAAAAAGTTGAATTTTACATAATAAAATTTTTATAAGTACATTGTACAATATTAAAAGTTTTTCTAATAAATTTTTTTAAAATAATAATCTAATATATTTTGACTTCACTTAATAATTTGTTTTTTGCCGCTATTTTTCAATTAATATCCGTTATAAAAAACATTCAATTTCTTTTAAATAATAAATATGTAAAGCATTCAATCGATATACCACCATTTAGTCAGTTTAGTAAATCGAGTAAAATTTAAAAATAAATAAAATTTTCACTGTTCGAAAATTTGTTCTAATTGTTATATAGATAATAGCTTTATTTAGAATACAATATTTTCAAATTATCATAAAATTTCAGATTTTATTAATAGATTATTCGTGTTATTAGGTATTAATATTATTAAGTGAAAATAAATCCTCAAAAAAAAAAATTTAATAATTAATTCAACTATAATAAAGAGTGATTTGAGTTGTTTGTTTAGCATATTTCTTGTAATAATAGAAACAGCAAAAACATATAAATCCTTAAAACTTAGAAATTTTAATTGTAGGAAGTAGAAATAATACGAAATTCTAAAAAATAGAAATTAATCGATACCGCTAATAAATAAAATTAACTAGAATTTTTAAAAATGCAATAATTGTTGGATTTATATTCGCTTTAGTTAATAAAACAAAGCATATTTGAAATAAATTTAAAATTAAAAAAAAATCATTAAATGTTTGATGTATATTCGCTTTATTTCGAAATTAAATAATTTTGAAATAAATTTTATATTTAAAATTTTAACAATTGATTCGATATAAAGTAAAAATAATGTTCCCAAAATGGCTGATGTCAGTTAAATCAAGAATTTTAATATGTTTGCTAGCTTTTCATACTGTCTTATAATAATTTAAAAAAAATAAATACAAATGGATCAATATTAATCGATACTATACTAAAGTAAAAATTCTCGGAATTAGAAATGAATCTATCTAGATACTGTTTGTCAAATAGAGTAAAATATAATCATATGAATAAAATTAATTATATTTTATAAGAAATTTTACTAATTGTTGTGCATATTAAATAATTATCAAATAAATTTATTAATTTAACATTTACCAATTGATTCTACATAAAGTAAAAATAATTACCTACAATCAGATTAAGAAAAAGATTAATGACGATTAATGAGAAAATTAAATTTAACAATTTTCTTGTGTTCGCTCGTTTGCACGTCGTCTTATAATAATTATTAAAAAAGAAAAAAAAATGTAAATATATAAATTCATACTATAACCCATATACGAGTCTTGGCCAATATAAAGTAGGTAAAGTATTGTCTCGTTCCCAAAACTGATATCGATAACAATACAATATATAATTTACTACATACACCCTATAGCTACCTTCCGCTTAAGTTACGACTTCGGCGGCCTCATCAATTTCTATAAAGGCCTTACATCTTCGATTTTGGTACTTCACTACTGCGCCATGACAGGTACTTCTAATTAATAATATACAGGTAAACTGTATAGAAACACGAATCCTCTGATTCCTAATATTCCTAAAATGTGTACTAGAAGGCGCACGAACGATTCCGGCCGATGTTCGAAAACAAAGCTATCGTTCACGAAAAGCTCGGCTAGTGGGAACAAAAAGCACGAAACATAGCTTCATCTCTTTCTTTCGTTCGGAACGCGTCAAGCTTTCGTCGGCGCTTGTGCGACGAGGGAGCTTTTAGTGTCATTCGTGATCCCGTACGGAGCGGACGTATATCGGTTCGCGTCGCGTTTTTTCTCGTAAATTTAATAATACTATATGAAAAGTGAGATGAAAAACAATTTTCCTTGAGTTTTTATTATCAAAGAAAAACCTGTGAGTGGTTCCTTACATCGTATAACCATAAAACTATATTTTATCAATTTGTCTGTTAATTTGTTTAGTGTAATAAATGATTGAAAATTGTGTGTGAACTTGAAGTGTGAGTTGTCAATAGTTTGATAAGTGAATAAAAAAATATATAACTTATTACTGTTTGTAAAATAGTGATTTTTGAGAGCCTAATTAAGTGCAATATAATTCAGGGTTGTTGGTGTATTTAATTTTTGGAGTGGATTTCGAATAAAGGTAAGATCTTTATTTTAACTATGAAAAATGCATTAAAGTCGTCGGAGTATTATATGAAAAATAAATATAAATGTTTATAAAAAACCTGATGTTTCCATAATAATTCTTCCTTTATGTGATGTATGAAAATATATACAAAACCATAAATACATTGCGAAAGTTTCGTTCAAAAGTACCCGCATTAAAAAGGCAATATATTATTAGAATTTATTGGGCAAATGTTTTGTGGTTCATAAATATACATAAAAGCAAATTTAAAAATGAAAATAATATAAAATAAAATAGAAATAAAAACTTTTTGAACGTATAAAAGAAGCTATCTAACAGGGTAATAGTAAGAAAAAAGTATTGAAAATTATAAACGTTTATAAGAAAATAATATGAACATTCAAAAATAGTATAAAAATTAATTGCATTTTTTTATTGATTTATTTATTACAAAATTAATTTTTTGAACAATATTAATAAAATATAAGCCTTAACGGGTTAAAAATTATAACGTTTTTGATAAATATATAAAAATAATGTAAATATTCAAAAATATTGAAATTCAATGTTTAAGTCGAATGAAGTAAATTTTCAAATTATATGTTCAAAAATATTGAGAAATATCAATTAATTTTTTTATTGATTTATTTATTAAAAAAAATAATTTATTAAACAAATAAAAATAGTACAATTATGCAAACATGATAAATTCAGTAATCATAATTTTATTAATAAAATGTAAGCCTGGAAGGTTTAAAAATTATAACGTTTTTAATAAATATATAAAATTAATGTAAATATTAAAAAATATTGAAAATCAATGTATGCATTTAACTCAAATAAAGTAAATTTTCGAATTATTTTTTTCAAAAATATTGAGAAATATTAATTAATTTTTTATTGATTTATTTATTTAAAAAAATAATTTATTAAACAAATAAAATAGTACAATTTATGTAAACATGAAAAATTCAGTAATCATAATTTTTAATTTGTAATTTAACACGTTTACCACCACGATAATAATAGAAAAAATTCAGATAAGCTATGGTAATTTTATTAGAGTTAAAAATGTATCAAGGCAACTTGATATATCAGAGAATTTTTTTTGCCAAAATTCCTGGAAATACACTATTTTTTATGTCACACATATATGACTGACAAGACCCTTTCATTATTAGAGCTTATTTTCTCCTTCTACCAAATTGTGTATGTCTGACATGGCTAATGTACAACTTTTTAGCGTCAGACACATAAGACTGACATGGCAATTAATTTGTTAGATAAAATTGAAAGAAGTGTTTCGAAGAGTTAAAACAACAATTTTTATTACCATTATTGGTGACCCTAAATTCATAAATTTCATTTTCAATTTTCAAAATCAGTTTGACCTCTCACATTTTCTTTCAACACAATGTTTCAGTGGGAAACAAATGTTATATAAAAGGAATTCTATCGCATATAGTTTAATGGAGTCGAATTCTAATAAAGACTGGCGTGTCACAAAAGCATTTCGCCAATGCGAAGTAAATAATATGTCTACTGTACCGGGAAATGCTGGAAAATGGTGAGGGAAGTGGAAAATTCAGAAAATATCTATCATGCTGTCGGTGTTACAACTGAAAAACGTAATAGAACTATTTGTAGTTGACACTTGAAGAAAAAAAATTGGTATATTGTAAATTTTATGACTTGTCCAAAATTTGTAAATAAAACTACTACTACTAAATTGATGTTGATAATTTCTAGTGCTTTGGTCATAATTTAAATAAACGTTCTGATAATTCATAAAACAAACAATTGGTGATTAATAATCCCATTACAATTACCAATTATCGATTATTAACAAAGTATTACTATCTACATAATATTATTATCCCACCCACATAGTAATTTTTCGAACCAGTTTCCAGAATTACAATTTCTAATGAATCGAATTCATAAGAGGTCATTGATTGATAACTTTAACTATTGTTTAAACAATATCAACTATGATGACATAGTGTCAAAAACGTTCGATAACCCCTACTAAGTAAACAAATGCAATATCCATTTCAATTTACATTTAATAAATCAGAGATTAGATAAGAGCGACATTAGAAAATTAGAAATTCTCAGAAGGATCGATTTAGATTAAAAACAACATAGGATAAGAATGAAATATCTTGAATATCCACTTGGTGCTTTATATATTATTTACTTTGGATTATTTTTGTTTAGATAGTTTATAGAAAAAGTTCTAATTTCATCTTAAAATTACTGGAGAGCTTTTCCATAAATATTTCTTTATTCTTTATTTACGGTTGTGCTTGCAACGATTTTATTAATACTTTGCTTTAACTTGATTTCTACGGATTTAGACGGATTTACTTAAAAATAAATATTTTTCAATTCGACAATAATTTAATTAGACATTAACATTTATTATTATTAACCCTTAGTCTAAATTGGAGACTATTTGCTCCAAATTATCATGACACTTTTGTTATAATATTTTAGTATTTACGTATAATAATTATAGTTTGAAATATTAAACAAATAAAAATTGCATATAGTTAATACCCATAAGAAAAATGTAAATACTCAAAAATATTATTAAAAATTCTTGGAAGTAGAAATGAATCGATTCAAGAAAAACATCCTCTATAGGCTTAGTATCAAATATCTTGAATACCACTTGAAAATTTATATTTTGTTTATGAGGAATATTTATATTTAGATAATTTATAGACAGGACTTTTTTAGACTGTTTTGCCAAAATAAATTTTATTAAAACTATGACAATTTTGGATAATCAAGGTCAAAATTAATATTTTTATAATTTTCTTGCTCTCTTCAATTTAAATAAGAAAATATACATAAATAAAGATATCCAAAAAATTATCTAGATCTAGAATTGTAATATCTAAAATTCTCGGAAGTACAAATAAATCTACTTAAATTAAGAAATATAATAATCTATACCGATAGGCGTATTATTAAATATCTTGAAATCACATAGTAATTTATAACTTGTTTATATGGTTATTATTATTAAGACAATTACCCTCTGATTTATTAATCGAAAATAAAAATTCTGATATTTGAACATTTTGGCATACCTTAGAAAAGAATGATGTATATGTGTGTGTGTATGTGTATACGCGGATACAGTTTTTGGTCCACGATTTTGAGAGCATGGATCAACCTCAATTTGTCCTAAGGTCTGATGCACCATGCACCACCAGTTTTTAATTTTAGATAACAAGATAAATTTTATTATAAAGATTTGTCTTCGTGAAAACAAACAATATTTTTAAAAGTTAGTCTTTTTCTTTTTCCTTTTCCAAAAGTTCCCAAATAAAATCCTCGCGGTATACCGCAAGGTAATTGCTAAATAAAATTTCCATCAAAAATGCACTTAGGGGTTTGTCGGCCTTCACAAGAACTTTTGCCTCATATGCGAGGAATGCAAAGAAAGAACGGTCTGACGGATACATTCTTTTATCTAGGTAACCCTCCCACAAAGGATGTTTTTCTCACATACTCTCTTCCACATATGGTATTCTAGGCACAAAGTAGCCAATTTGATTTGATAAGTTAGATGCTGTCTGTGCTACCCGTCTCAATTCGGAGTATCGATTGTACATAACTATATAAAACGTAATATAGCCGATATTATTGAATATTGAGATGAATGCCGTCTGAGGTATATAAAATACTTGAACGAAAATTTTGATATGGGATGAATAAAAATAATTAAATTATATAAAAAGGTTATACATGGTATAATATACATATAATTAACTAATTTCTGACTATGTCTCTTTATATTTCCATAAAAAATATTACTGTAATCACATTTTCAAAATATTTTCATATACGCGTTTATGTTCTTTTTTGGGAATTTTATTTGGGGAGCTAGGGTCTTGTTGTAGCAGTTTTTTTTTAAATAAATATATCTGGAGAACCACTAATATTATTTCTACCAAATAAAGATGACTAGATGCTCTAACAATTTTTCTTCCAAATCTAATAAAAAATAATTTCTCTAAAAAAAGTGCGGCGTATCCCTAAATATTTTTAAGAAATTTGACATGTTGCTAAGTAATTCCTTTCAAAAATCAATGCTCACTATGATTAATACAAATATAATTAAAGATATAATGTTTTCTGAAACACAATTTACATGAACCCACACCTTACTAATTATAGATTCTACTCAATTATCTTTACTTGAATCTGTATATAATTTCTGTATGTTACTACTAACTCAAAAGTTTTGTTTCAATTAACCCCAGGTGTAATTTTTATACATTTATCAAGATAACTATTAATACAAGTTTGCAATTATAAAAATTGTTATACATTATCAAGAATAGATACATTTGAAGTAAATTAACATATAAAAAATTCGAAATTAGTCAATAATAGTAAACCGTAAACGTAAGACGTATTTATGGGAGTACAATTTTATATTGCATATAAAAAAGACGGACCTGCGCACTTCTGTTTACTTCGTCGGCCTGTAGGACAGTAGCTCTGACAAGATTATGTAGGACGATTTACATGTCTAATCGAGACAAAAAATTATTTTAATATTTTTCAAGATCTTATGGAAAAACGCGTGTTACTATATACCCCTGTTACAATAAGCCCCTAGCTCCCCTACATTAGACTTCTATTGTCTATAAAAAATCACCAAAGTATTAAATCTGCATTTATTTTTAAGACTGTTTGTAATTTACTTATTAAATTAATAAATCGTATTAATTATGGAGTTAATAATTAAATTAATTAATCGTAATAATAATGGAGAGAAATAAGGTTACTATTGGCTATTTTGTATCAGAAAAAATGTGTGGTCTTATTATAGGATATTTGCATGCAAAGTTTTCACTGTTTTCATTGAACACAAGCCAGGATTGTTAAAAAAATGCTCACGATCGATTATTTAGACATATCAATTGTTGTTCTCAGTACTGGTTTTGTTCAAATGTTAACAGTGGTTAAAATAAATAAAATGCAAAACGATACAATTTTTGTGCATGAATACCATATTGTGACACAAATTTTTTGAATATACCCAAATAAATCGGTTTATATAGAATTATTTTCCATTGACAAAAAATAATTCGATACGATACACAGCATTGTAAATAAAATTGTATTTATCGAATCCATACTTCCCATGCTGTATTTTACAGCCGCGCCAGGGGCAGAGTTCCTTGTCAGAGACAGGCGCTACTGTATCGCCGCTGCGTTTGACAGTTCTGACAATGTCCCATATATTTTATTAACATTTTATAATGATTACATTGTCGCCGCCTACGGTACCTATATGCACGACATCGACACAAACATTCGGTTCATTGTGACTTTCAGTAAATATTAAACAACAACGTCAATCCTAACTCTATTTTTCTCCAATGATCGAGTAGTGATCGTACGACATTTGCACACGAGCAGAAGAAAGAGTCTTATAAATATAATATCTCATAAGGACCGATATTGCACGTTTGTTGTGCATTAAATGTTGTTGAACTTATGGTCATAAAGAATTTTATATAGCTCTTACGACAATAAAAACGTGCGCTTAAAAGGCGTTTTGAGGACTGCGATATGTTTTATATTGCTAAAACAATAGTAATATATTGTGAACAAACGATAATGAAAAATAAATTTAAAGATTCATATAGTATAATTTATTAAAATAAAAAGTAGTGGTGCCCAAAGGCGAATTGCTAAAACTTACCGTACCATAACTTAATATTTTTAGAAGCTTTATATTTTTTTTAAACTTTAAAAAAAATTAGATTTTTGAGAATGATTAAATTTTTGAAAAAATCGATTTAGAATTTTTTTGTATTTCGATTTTGAAAATTTAGATTTCTATCAGAGCAACAGTTGCAGTCTAACGATTAAACATTATAAATCTTGGTACGGAACTCATAGAAGTACCTATAAACAAAATTTGTATTCATTCTATATCTATATAATATTTGATAATTTGATATGCAGATGTCTAATGATCATTTTTGACCTTCAAATGGCATGCTTGTGCTTTTTTTATAGGATCTCTTAAGCCGCTGTACCTGCCTTTCCATAAATTTAATCATTTCTTCAATTTGTCAATACAAGTAAATTATTGAAATCAACGTTTCCTCAAAAACTGAATTAGTATTTTTGTCATTTTTTGCTCCGTATTTACGAAACGGCTGGACCTGCCTTAGCCAAAAACTAATCAGCATGTCTTATCAATAGGAGGCGAATGTTCATTGATTCATTCAAATAGGTTGACCCGTGTTCTCAAAATCGTCGACGAAAAATTGTATCCGCACACACACACACACCCGCACACACTTATATATACATCCATTTATTTCTAAAATATGCCAAAATATTCAGAAGATTTTAAAACGTAAAGATTTGCAAAAATTTTTATTGATTTTTTTAGCGATTAGTTAATCAGATCCTGCGGAAAGTTAATAAATTAAAGATTCATATTGTACTACTAAGAACTTACAAATTTATTGGAATAAAAATAATAAATTTACAATGCCTAAACCTTATATATATATATATAAGTGTGTATGTGTATGTGAGAGTAAATTTTATATGTGTATTTAACACTTATTCAACTCACTAATTAAAAATACCGAAGTACTTTGTTTCACGAAATAATTACATCTTGGCTCTTAAGAAAGCCATACCAGAGAAAGCATACAATCTAGACGTGAAGATTTGCGAGCATAAAAATAAAACGGAGCGAAAAAAGTGAAATTAACCCAAGATTTTCCACATTTTCTTTACGATTTCCATTAATTCCATTTCATTCAGTCTTGGCCGCCGCTGCCGCAGTCGTCTCGATGAAATTTCCACAGTCGTTTAGACTTCTTAGTAGTCCTTTATTTTACCGATGGACCAGCGTTCATTTCGTTTTTCTCGGCCGGGCTTTTCTTATTAATTTATACGTTATATATTTTAATTAAAATTCTAATAACGCCGCACCGCCATGCTATTTCAGCCCGCGTTTTACTTGTTGAAATCCGAAAGACGGCGTTCAGAACGAAATGTTATTCCCTTGGGCTCTATTTACTACACACTAAATATGTTTTATATTGAGGTAAATTCATATTTATTAATACCGAACTTTAAATAAATTAACCGTACCATATTCATTTATTTTAATTAGTGTTAATTGGAAAGACTCTCGAGGGCTTCCGAAAAAATACAAGAATATCAGATTAGAAACATGTTGAATCATAAAAATATGTAAATTATAATTTATGTTTATTGCATCGGACTTCTGATCTTTCCAACTATACTCAATTAACTATTGCATAATCTGTCGCTACTATAAATTTACAAAATTAATATAGCCTGCATACAAATTGTCATTACCGCATTACTCAATATAATATGTTCATTAGAAGACATATGCTATTTATTACACACAATCATGTGAGGCAATTTAATATTTAATCTTATTATTTTCAATTGCACAACTGTGAAAACGTTTTTGCTGCGTTGCGCAACAATATATCTACCAATATGGACAGAATATTGACTTTAGAGATTTCTTGAGAAACGAGTTTTTAGTAAATTAATAGTCGTCTGATTAATTCACACGGATGGAGAGATTGATTGATGATCTCTAAAATTCGACACATTTTATATTAATTAATTATTGGTCACTAAATTCTATTCCCAGTTTCTCTCGCGTAGTATTTTGACATTTGAACGTCGAAAAAAATCTACAAGCGTATTTGTAGCAACTTATGTTATTTTTTACAGAAACTTGTATTTATGGGAAACCAGTTTTGATATCTTTTTGAAGAGAACAAGCATTAGAACCTATTAATATGCTCCATGTTACAGATTAAATAAAGATCGAAGTCATAGGTTCCCAAAATTTTGGTGTATTATTCACTATATTACAACATTGAATCGTTTTTTCTTTATTATCTAGAAATGCTATGATAGTCTTTTGCCAAGTCTTCACAAGATCAACCATATTGCGACCACAAATAGAATGCCTACTTATGGTACAAGTAACACATTTTTATGAAAAAGAATAATATTTTTATTTACTCTATATACTTCTATTTAAAAAAATTTTAATTCAAAGATGGTATAATATAGGTAAAGACATTAACATGGCGTTTTGTGATCAACTACCCCAGGATACCCTCATTTTCATTTAGTGGACCACAAAGTTTTTTTTCCTGAATGTGGTTTCTGTGGGAATCCATGTGAACCACTTTGGAAATCACTGATGTAAGTTATAATTATTGTGTAACAATTTCTTAAACAAGAATTTATATAGCAAATTGAGTAAAATTAATTAGGTTAAAATTTAATGACCTACGATTTCTACTGAGCATTAATAACAAATTTCTCAAATTAGAGGTTTGATAACGTGAGGCCGTGAGAGTAATAATATCATTTCTGCCACATCATTTCATAAATCAAAGCCAAAATTAAAATGAAAAAAATATTTTAATCACCGCAAGATTTTCTCGTATGAACATATTTCCATTTAAAAACACATAAAACCTGGCAGAGTATAGAAAGCACGCGAGTGGAAGGGAGCAAGCGAACAAAAAAAGGCGAGCAAAACTTTATTCCCTGACCATTTCCCCATTTTCCAACAATGAAAGTACACATCGTGTACCAGTGGATTACCGGTCCGCAGAATACGGTTTTGTTTTTATGATTCCTACTCATTTTGCGTTTTGCAACTGCAAGTTGAATAAAATAAAAAAAATAAATGAAAAAAATGCACACAGCGCATATGATAATAAAAACCGCCGTCGGGATTATTTCACGCTAAATAAAGCCGGCCGCGCTATAAGCAAGGGCCCTGGAACGGCGGAAAAAGTCACCGCGGACTAAGTTACAAATGATAAATATTTCATCCACAAGGTGGGCGCCGTGGAAAGTCCGGGAAAATTAATTCTTTTTAAATAATTGACCGTGTGGGAATACACCGTGGAGAGCATAAACGAATTGCATCTGTGCCGCTCTGATAAAAACTCATCGTAACTCGAGCCAGTCTTTTCAAATGAAGGAGTTATGATTTATGACTATAGTGTTTGTTTTGAATTTTTTCATGAGTAATTATGGTAATTAAAGTTCTATACTTTTGAGTAATTATTTGATCATATGCGTTAAATTAGAATGCATCATTAATTTAAATTAATGGATCTAAAATAACTGTGGATATTGATATAGTAGCTATGTAATTACCATAGTAATGATAAATTCAGTATAATGAGTTTAATTTTTAACTTCCCGAATTAATTGTAATTTACCTCTAAGTTATAGTAATCGTCAAAAAGTCTAAATGAAAATTTTTGCATATTTTCACGTTTCTGAACATTTTGACATACTTTAGATAAAAATATGTATATGCGTGTGTGTATTAGGGTGGTCCTTAATATGGATGTTTTTGAAATTTCCTGCTCCCAGAGGCTTGAATGCTTCCATTAAGTATCAAAAATTTTCAAGATATTTCAAAATTTTCAAAAAAATTATGAATTTTCAAAAAATATCAGAACGAGAAAGCTCCAGCATATTGCCTTAAGGCCCGATGCCATCCACCACTAGTTGCTTTAAGGAATTAGTTCCGTTGATCATCTAGAGCTTTAGATAATCAACTAAGAATATAGCAGATCAAACATTTATCTAATACACCATTCGCAAACAGGTCGGACTAGAGAAACAAAAGACTATTATTTTCTTTGATCACGTTTTGCATACAACGTCGAGCACTTAGGACAGATATGCGCTGCCGTGCATATGCACACGTACTAGAGCGCTCATCAATATTTGTATTTCATTTCGTGTCCTGGTCTGAAACTGCAGACTGAATATAAACCTTTGAAATTCACCTGGATGAAAGTATTATATGAGAAACGTGGTAAGAAAAAGAAAAAAATGAGGTTTCGTAATTAGCAGAATACTGAATCTTATCTAACCAATGTTGCTATTTGTTTCCAATTCAATTAGTTTTCTTGTGATGAATATCTTGGTACACGCAATTTGTACCTACTCATATTCAAATCAACGTTATGGAATTTGACTGCGTATTACTCATAACTTATATTACACATTGCATCTAGTAAAATGAATGGATGTAATTTAGACAGCTAATTAATTTTGATATGTTTCGGCAGATTCGTAATCTATTCACAGCAGTTGTAACGCCATCGTTAAATTAATGTATATTGCTTTCATCAGCAAATGTTATACACGTCTATATAGACAGATAGTATATATAGCTGATGCCGGAATCAAGAAAAGCTTCATATTGGAAAACTTCTAACAAGCTCTTGGATGCAGTAAGTCCAAAACACCTGCTGCTGATAGGAGCTTACGTTATTATTTGATCGGGTAATGGAAGTGAAAACATTATTAAGTTTAATCTGCACTATACGTGATGCGATGCAAAATTAATATTATAGGTGCATAGAAGATTACATCATACGGGTATACATTGTGTTAGGGTTATAAGTCTTGTTGCAAGTTTAGTGCAACAATGAAACGATAAGGCAACGTTATCTTCTAACAAAAATAACGTCGAGTTAGAAAATCTATGAAAAATCCAACCCCGACTAGAGTTCTAAAGCCAAACGTTCAATCAACCATTTATTTGAGGAGATTGCAGCACTTTAAGTAAACTTCAGCGAGATAAGGAAACAGCCAGACAACTTAGAATTATACTTTAACAACGGGAAAGTAAATAAAAGCTATTATCTGATAACCGGAATAGAAATATGCTCTTGGATAAGGGAATGAGTTAACCCTTTTAAACAGATTTAAAAATGAAATTTATAATAATTAGCTTTAGTTTGCAAACGTGGGCTCACTTGTAAGCTCAAGCGAATGGACCTAAATTAGAAGTCCCGGGTTTGATTTTCCTTCGAAAAGCCTGATGTCAACCAGTAGTGACATCAGGTTTTACTTGGAAATATAGATAGCATTAGGTTTACAATTATCCGGCATTGCTGCATCCATAAATATTTGCCCTGTGTTTATTGGGTTGCCAACTGTAAAACCAAAGTCAAATCAGCACAACAGCTTACAGGACTCTTAATATAAATTACTAAACCCTAGAATAGTGATATCTATAAGTTTTATGCATGTTGCAGCTAGAATTTGGGTCCGGAATTCGTTCAAACTGGTAACAACTTAACTCGAGCTCCAGAGCTGGGTATTGTGATAGGTAGTTTTCAATGTTATCGAATGTGAATAGACCAATCACTTGGCCCGGGACAAGAAATAGAGCGGCATTGTTCGTGAAAAGTTACACTTGCGGTCGCCGGAATTGTGTTTCAAACTCGAGGATTGAGTGGTACATTGTCGTGTGTAAGTGGCGTTAGTTCGGTTGCATTGTCCACTTGTGAACCCGCCGTGACCTGCCCTTTATTATAAAGAATTAATCTCCATTGCGACTTGAACTCAATGCTCAGATGCTATTTGAATTGCTTTCGCAATTTTCTTATATCGCCTTGCAATTATTATTTATTTATGAACGACAACTATAAATCGGGCAATAAAAGCTTTGTATTAATAGATGACTGCTTAGTGCTTATGTTGAACAAATATATACATCTTGAAATTATCCCAACACATTGAGCAAATTCGTGGGAAAAAGAGCTGCAGGATGGAGTCCAATAAACACGTGATCGCTTTTTAAGGATTTTTGGACCCCCCATCCGCCTTGGCGATACGTGGTGATATTTAAAATTATCTCCTCCTCCCAATCGTGCATCACGTGTATTTTTAATATCTAGAAAAAATCATCAAATTTGTGATTTTTTTAAAATGTTGGTTGTTTTTCAAATTCTGGCAAATAAACTAGTAGTGTATGGCATTGTGTTTGAATTATAACCGAAAACGTAGACAAAAATTGCGGACACACGAAATACACACACACATTTATTTTTTCTGAAGTATGTCAAAATGTTCAGAAACCTTTGAAACGTGAAGATATGCAAAAATTTTCATGTTCGATTTTCGGCCCATTACCATAACTTACTCTAAGGCTCCTTACGTACAACAATTCATGTTATGGGTAATTATTAACTAATTAATTTAAATATCTAATATAATTTAGGTAAAAATATTAAATCTATAATTCTTTAGAATTTTAATATTTTCTCTCGATATTTATCGTTACATCAAACTCCTTTTCTCATGATAGACTGACTATTATACTATTAACCTTATTATACGCGTTGGCGTTATTCATCAAGTTTGTGAAGCCGAAGTTACTTAAAATAATTCAATAACGGGGTTTTCATAAAAAATATATTTGAAAAAAAAAAACACGCCGAGAATACGTACTGAACTTTATAATTACATATTCCATCATTAATATCTTTCACTGCAACGAATATTCACACGGATTTTGAAAGCGCATATATACGAGATAACTATAATTACTTAATATTAAATTTAAAAACAACATGTACGTTGATGGATTTGCTTTGAGTGGTTCTGCTAATTGTATATAAACACAAGAAACTTTTAACAATATTATTAATTTCATGTTTATGGTTAACGTTGATAATAGCCATGTGCTGATATTTAGCAGAATAATAACCACTAGGTACTTATGATTTTACAAGAGTAAAATTGTTAAGCCCCTGTATGGAAGATTCTGTAAACACAGGAAGAAACCAATAAACATTGAAATAATTTCAGTGTTTCCTTCAGAGACATGATGTATGCCAGGCGAGTGTGCTTTCGGATATAAAAATAAATATTGATACGTTTGTGTTGAAACACATTAGGCAAACTTTTTAAGGGAGAAAGATACAACATGTCACGAAAAATAAATACGAAAAAAATGACTAATACAAGCGCAAACATAAAAACTTGCCCTCTAGAATCGGATCGATGTCTTTACAACGACGTCTTTATTTTGTCAGCATGTATTGACATTTGACATTAAACATGCTGCTGTTTTAAAAATTTGTTAAATAGGTCCTAATATAAAAAATAGTAGTTTAGGCAGATCAGTGATTGGTAGCGACTAATAGTTCTGTAATAATAATTTATTATTTTCACAGAAATTTAAATGCATTTTATTGATGTAACATCTTAATTAAACTTTATTACCATCTCATAAGCACTAAACATTTAACTATTCACTATCCGCGTGATTCAGTAAATTCTCGGTAGCGATTACTATATATGTTCTCTATATATTCCAGACTATAAAATTCGTACATTTATACATTACATCCTAATATAGAACCTGGAGAATTGCCAACAGGGTAGTCAAAAACTGAAGTGAAAAAAGTGCATATTACGACCCCCGGCGCGATAGTGTCGCTATCAAGAGCATAATAGTTTGGTAAAGAGGCGGAAAATGCAAAACTGACAGAGAAAATTGATGGCAAGAAAAAAGTCCGAGGATAAACGGGTTATGGTGATAAAAATATATATGTATATAAAGGACTCAAATCTTTATATTACTCCCTAATAATTAAATCAGTAATATTAGTCACGACAACAAAACCCTTTCCCATTTAGTAATTAAATACAGTTAATCCTAGCTATTACAAGTTTCCTAAGACTTATAATTTATTCAAAATATGTTTCGGTAAATACGAAAACTGACTGCCAAGTCATCTTTTAAAATATTAATAGAAAATCCCAAGTCCTTCCGTTTAAAGCCCATAATACATACGACTATAGACATATAAATGATTTTAGTAGCTTTCTCCCTAGAGTAACGGGACAGTGCGGGTACCCGTTTATTAATAATCCAAATATATCCTTGGTAGTGGACGAAACCTTCATTTGAATTTCCTTTGCCATTGTGGACAGATCCAAACCGAAAACAGAAATAATGAAATAACAAGTTTCTTTGTGGAACAAAATAAAATAAAAATTCAAATTTTGAATATTAATTTTTCACAGACATTTGTTTCAGAAATGATAAATTTATTCTTTGCAATTCATGTACGAGTTTAAATTTTATTTAATCTGCAAAATCAATTAGAAAAAAGTTATCGGGAAATTTGATTCAATCATCATTTTTATCACATAAAAGAATCTATTCTAACATCCATTATATATGTAAAAAAAATAAAAAAAAGAGATGTCTCATTGGAGGTATACTCTTTGAATACATATAGACCAGCATATTGTATTAACAAATAAAGTAAACTTTGATCGGCAATAAATATATGCAAAAAGACATTATTATATACTATCTGTACCTGATTACACGTTGCTATGTTATGCATAAAATTAAAAATGTAAATAAAAATACAGTTTGAGCTGAGAGGGTAAAAAAATTAGTACCTAAGTAAATTTAATATGAATGTTAAATTCTTGATATTTTTAACAACGAAAACTACCTATACTACCCATACTTAATTTTTTTTATCATTTCAGATTGTAATTTAGTACAATAATTATCGATATTTTTTCAAATTTTTAATATTTGGGTTTTCTCTTTTCAATTACCAAAAAATGTCGCACCTTATAGTATATGCTTAGACACGAAGAATTTAACCATGGAAAATTTTAATGTATTTGATTTTTAATAAAGAGTCAAAACATGGACCTCCTACGTAGTTGTTTGAGTTATTTTAGCGCCCGTTTTGTATGAATGATTTCATTCATTATACTATACGAATAATGAAATTTCATGTCTCGCCTATGTATCTTTTAAATTAGCATTATTAATAGCTTTTTTGTAAAATCAAACGCTGTCTCATCGAACACTATTTGTTCAGCAATTTTTTCCCTATACATTCTATTACTACAATAGCGATTAATTTAGTATCTTTTGCCAAGTGTTTATTATTAATGATATAAAATATACGCATCCTAAAATTTGTAACGGTTCCCGCATATCTTCAAAACTACAATTCTTACAATTCATCTATCAATCAGTTTTCCGTACGAATTTCACATGGTCATTGCGTTCAGAATAAATGAACGGGATGGTCAATGGTCAAAATTTCTCTAAACATGTTCTCATCAATCTTATGAATATGACCACTGTGCTGAGATGATAAGCTTCAACTATATGGGACATTTATTATATGAATAAAGCTTTCTGTGTACAGAGAAGAATTGTGATAACTTTGATAATATAAAATAAAAATTCTTAAAAACATGTGAAACAGAAAAATTTGTCGATAGTCCATGCACTAATTGGCATCCGAAGAACAGATGTTAATAGATAGAGATTTTTATCAATTTTATTAATTGCTAGTTAGTAAAACTTGAATGCGGGTGTTTTGTGAACTTTTCTCACAGGAAATGTATAATTTAAAAAATACCAGTCAATTCAAAACCCAATGTAGAATATTAAGAACACATGATTTTTAAGTATTTTTGGAGACATTTGTTAGTATGGCTAAAATACAACAGATGATCGAAAACAGTAAAAAATGTGCTATAATTTTGTGACGATGATTTTGAGTTCCTATCATTTTTACATTTTCAGGTTATTTTCCCGATGACACATATTTAGTGTCGAAACGTGTACTTTACTAATTGTAATTTTCTAATTAATAATTTGACGTATTGTTTCTATATTATTATGAATATTTTGCAGACGAAAAACAATTTATAGATATAGACATATGTATAGAAGAAATAGATTTTTTGTTCATTATCATATAAGTAAATTCTCAACTCTAATATAAAATATCATGAACAGATTATTTTTATATATTTTAGGTAACATTTTTCTCGGCTAAAACACAAAAGTAGTTGATGGTTCAGATCAGAAGTTTAACTAAGTCCTTATATTCCAAACTATTAATCTTTGTATAAAACATATCTTACATATATCATAAATATGATAATAGTTTGTTTTAATTTCTTAATTAACATTCATTATTTGTCTATAATTATATATGTAAATTTTTAAACCGAGCACAATATATCAAAACAGATGATTTTATCATATTTTTGGAAACCAGACTAGAATACGTAAATATATGTTGCCAAACAAGTTTTGGATCAGACAGTTGATGTAACTTAACCCAATTTAGAGTTATGAGTATTTTTGGATACATTTTTTAAATTTGATAGATAAGATACAATAGTAGATATATATTTACTTAAAAAAATATAAGTTATATATAGTTTTGTGTATATCAAATTATTAATTATTATATAAAAATACCTTCCATATAAAAAATATTGACCATGATGCTTTGCCTTAACGTCTGTAATATAATCAATCAACATTGTAATTTTTTTTTCTTATTATCATATATGCAAATTCTTCATAAAGTAATCAATTTACCATAATAATTTAATTACAGTTTCATTTACAAATTAATTTATCAATATTGGAACCTGCTTCAGAACCTCATTTCTAAAAGCAGTAGGCAGATGCATCAAAAACCAGGTTCTTGGTGATGGTTAGTTCTCGCGGTTAAGTTACTCACAGAAATTCTGCGTATCCAACAACAAGGAGAGAATATTATACACACACATGCTTTTCATAAGGGGGCAATAAAAACAGAGATAATGATCATGCGAAAGGTCTCAGACGTAGTCTCAATTCTCTCTAGTTGAGGTCATTTGACACTTCAACGGTAACCAGATTTGGAAGAATTAAAAATAGAAATAGTCTTATAATGTCATTGTAGTAATAGATTGATTTTGGTATATATTTATAATGAATAATGTGGAATTTCTAAAGTCGAACAATTGTAAACATAAATTACTGATTGGGTACATATATTACTCATGAGTCACATAAACAAGTTATAAGATTATAAGCTATCGCACCCGGCACACCTGTTTCCAATATTTATAGCAATAATTATTTTATACAATTCAGTAATTACAATTACAATTACGATTTTATGTATTTATCAATATTTCTTTATCCTTTTTTGTGAAAACAGGGCTTTACCACAAGTAAGGAACAGAGAGAGTGTTAGGCACAAAAAAAGAGCCAATGGACAAAAACAAAGCTATAACTCTGTTCTTTCATATCATTATGCACATAAAAATTAATTATGTTTCTCGCATGGAATTTTACACAGAAGGCGCCTTATTAATTTAAAATTGATATACGAGTTTTAATTGAATGCTCGATAACATTTGACCTTTCTATGATACATTTTTAGTAAATGAAAGCGGAGAAAAATATGGTAATTGAATGGAACTTTTTGTATTTTTATTGAAAAAAATATTTGTAACTATATAATATACTAATTTTTATAAATGTATTAAAATTATACGCCAAATGTAACAGGGTCAAAATTTACAGGTTAACGATTTTCGACAAAGAACACGACAAACTATATCCAATAAATTAATTTAAATGATTTTATAAATACCAATAACTCCATTATATATACAGAGTGTCCCAAAACTCAACGTCAGGCAAAAAGGGGATTATAACATTGATCATAGCAATCATGAAAAAAATTAGAAAATATTTCAAGAAGTTTGAAAAATATGAGCGTTTTTAAATTTTTAAATATTAATAGATCTATTATATACAGCGTGTCCCAGAACTCAACGTCAAGCCAAAACGGGTTAATAATATTGATCGTAACGATCATGAAAAAAATTAGAAAAAAAAAATTCTCAAGTAATTTGAAAATTATGAGCTTTCAGGCTTAACCCTTTTAGGCTTTAATCAAACCGTGACTATATTTTGGTTATTGTAGTTAATTTTCATTGATGTTGCTCATTTAAACTTTAGAGCCCTAATCGCAAATAACATTTCTAAGACTGTAACAGTAAAAAATAATGGCACAATTGCCCAAGTTTTCAAGAATCAAGACTTTTTGTTAAACTGTGAATTTAAAATTTTCAAAATTGGTCGACTTTGAGAGGACCTGCTTTAAAAGAATTGTACTAAAATGTATTGGCGCATTTAATAAGGATTAAATTTAAGGATTGCAAACTGGTGAAATACTTCATTTCACTTTATATCATTTTCATAATAAAAAATCGAGTAAAAAAAAAAAAATCTAAAAAACAAGATTTTGGTTAATGCTAGTGTTAATATGATTTACCCACATCATTTAATGCAACTCTTTGCCTGGAATAAACTAAATATTTGAAATTATCTCTGCTTTCGAATATTAATAAAATGCTAGATAGTTTATTTCCTGCATCATTTCTAGATGAATGTATCCAAATGAGCATTTCTGTCATTCGCATGACATGAACTGTGAACAGACCGTGTTATTGATGATTCTGTCACTGATTTATTATTAATTACCAATGTCGCCGAACAAAGTTTGCCTTGTGCCTCGTATGGGACATGAAGAATGATGTACAATTTGCTAAATGCTTTTATTCCTATTTTTATTCCATGTCGACGCATAACCCCGAGACTTTGCTGACGGCTCAGATAAAAAACTAAGATTGTAAACGAATAAAGACATCGGTCATGACATAGCAAAGAGAGATTATTTTTTTAAGATAATACAGCCCACATGGTTTGGGTCATTGTATGTTTATAGTCATTTAGGTGCCAGCACCTCTATGCGCCTGCATCGGTCTTATTTAAATAATCCTTGTTTGTTGTGGATTAGCTGTTTAGTCTACGATGCTCAATCTATTTATTGTTTTAAAGTAAATTGTTTTAACTTAACTCGAACTGCATTCAAATGTGCATGGAATTCATCAAGAATAAATGCACTTATAAGAAGATGGTGATTATAAGTCACTTGATCTTAAATCACTTGAAAAAGTAAAGACTTTGGTTATAAACACAATCATGATTTGCAATATTTCTTTGGATGAAAGAACACCTATTTATTACATTTTCTCTCGAACTTTCAGTTAATATTTAACTAAGACATATTATTCCACCGGTGAAACTCTAATTAAATTATGTTCAAAGAAATTGCCCAGACTACTATATTTTAATTATTCGTATTGCTTTATTCACATGCGGGCATTTAAAAAGTAACATTCAAAGAAAACTAGCAAATAAAAACTGCATAATTTGTCTTTTATATCTTTATGGCCCTTCGTGATATTCGCGCGTTTCGAGTTAATTAAAAAACTGCTACAAACTTTCTATATTTTACGACAATTTTTTATAAGTTTTTAGTTCGACGATTTCTGAATGCTAATTTTACTTCATTCCAGGTATGTTAAGGGCTCTATTAATATTTAAACTGCACTGTACGTGGTTTATGAGAGATTATTTTGTGTACCTATTTAGAAAGCGATATAATTTCTAACAGTAGTTTTCCGATTAAATTAATAAATAGAAGATCTTTTTATGTGGATTAGATTTATTGATTTTGGCTTGCGTTAGTCGGACGAGTTTTTTTTTCTATCAATATTAGCATATTGACAAATCGGAAGCTTTAAGTAAACGTCGTCATGGCTGAAATAGTGAATAGAGTTTTTTGTTTGGCAAATAAATTACTTAAAAACACTGCTGAGAATTAGAAAACAAACTTGAAAAAAATGACTATTGATTTTATGACTTATTTAACATATTATGTACAATATTTTCTTGTATTTTTGGACAAAAATTTGATCATTTCAGTAATTACGAGTATCTCATCTAGTCGAGGGGTATTCTGGTCTAGAAGCATCAATTTTATGCAATTTTTCAAATACCCTAAAAAGACAAACCGTTTTTGAAATCTAGTGATGAAGTGGAGGGTTTCAAAAAAACTGGCATTAGACTCATCATGATTTTTGCCCTGCTTTTAAATAATCTGAAGAAAATATGTGAATATATTATAATCTAGAATAATGTCGCAATGTATGAGCTACGGCAAGTTAAAGAATTTGTTTTTGACAAAAAGAATAGTTATTTTATATTCTCAAATTTTTTAAAAATAATAAAAATCGGAATTTGGGGATGAGCGTAGTCAAATGATGAGAAAATATAAAGAAGGCTTTGTGAAGATTTAAGTAAATAAAATAAAATATTTTCGAGAAGAATGCATTTGAAGTTTCGCGGAGGAAGGACTGGTAGAGGAGGATTATCGCGATCAAACAGCTACTCTTGTACAAATATTCTTGAATAGTTAAAGTTTAAACAATATGCGAAAAGAAAGAAATTGTTGTTTTTAGAATTCTAGACCAGGATACCCACTTAATAAGCACCAACTAACAGAAATAAAAGTGGCCGTGATAATAATTAAAACATTATTCAAATTGAAAAAAATATTTAATTATTAGGAAAATATTTACATATGCCTTGTATAATATGCAACTGAATTTAAATGGACTATTCAAGACGTACCTTTTGTGGCGGAGTCTTAAGCCATGTTCCGAATAGATTCTATGAAATTTATTCAAGCTTAATTATTTATATATGCGCTTCTTAAACAAAAAATATGCATCCGCATACGAAAATTAACAATTATCACCGTCTCATTATCATTTTCTCGGTTAGTATATGTGCATAAATCATGCAATACGCCACCGTTTCACACATAATAATAATTCATGTAGAATATCATAACATACTCGACGGCCGGACGACAAGCTCCAAAGAATAAAAATGTGATAATTAAAAACATTCCCGTGAGCTGTGTCTGCTTTCTGAAAATTTATAGCGTCTTTGTATGTAAAAACATAATTATTAATTAATTATTTCAACACACTAATCAGCACTGAAATCTTGTGTCGTTGACGGTGGTCTCGGTGGCTCGGACAGTTATTGTGTGTTTTTATTGCACATGTGTCGTCGAGACTTTTTCGAGACTTGTCAAAAGATTACGAGAAAAAAATTGTGTAAAGATTGTTTTTATTGCTTCGAGAATTGCTGTAGGTACGCTGGCAATTGTTAATGAAGATGTATAGTAAGTATGAATAATAAAGGGAGGAGAGATTTGTATATTTGCCTTGGTAGAGTAGGAAATAGATTATTAATAG